>NC_092800.1:46215521-46390521 GCF_918797505.1 Bemisia tabaci | reverse complement strand
TTTGTTATGGTCAATGGTGTATTGATATTTCTGATGAATCAGTTGATCCGCCATTTGAACCTATTGAAAAGGATTGATCATCGAAGTGTTAGCAAGAAACACCTCAATGATCGATTCTTTACCTTAGCTTCAAAGGACGAAATATCGAGAGGTGATGATTGACGCTTCGCCTTGGTTTGCAATTAGAATAAAGTGAGAAGAAACTGTAAACTAGTAATCTTATACACCCAATTTCTTAAAATAAGGACAGAGAACTTCCAAATTCCTGTTCTTCTAGATAATCTGTATCATCTAACGCTACTCTTTAAAAATGAAATAGAAGCTGAGATTTTTAAACACTGCAACAAAGATACAAAGATTCGCATTTGTGCAGTTTCTCTGTCAATTTGTGTGTTAATGTATTAAGAGTTGCCAACAATTTTTATGTTAATATTTGTAAAAAAAAAAGATACTGTTTAGTTTGTGTTCCAATAAGATTAAGATTTCCATGTCAGTCATGGAAGCTTTGAGAAGAAAATAAATATCTGTTTGCATTTACCTCCATGTTTACTTATTTGAATTGTTTCTTCTGTTACAGAGGAAATGCACAAATTTATTAGCGAGCAGCTGAACCCAAACAGAGTGCCTTTGTGCATCAACCCTAAGTCAGCAGCATTTATTAGTTTTGCTAGGTAAGAGGACCTGGCACTCACCTCTGGAACTGTGATACGTGTCTACACCGACCAGACTTCATTTTTTCTGGTTAATATTTACAATCCAATTTATTAGTCATGACTTATGGGGTTAAAGGAGGGTTGCTTGGCCTTGACCTAATTTCCTCACAGAGCTCGGTGAATTCAGCTTTTTGCCTTTTCTCATAACGCTTGATGAGCTGAATTGCTAGCCTAACGTTTAATGTAATCATCCTTAGTCAAATGGACCATAGTGGTGAAAAACTCAAAATCAGTATTTTAGTACTGTTGCATGGAGGAGTGTTTTCCAAGGGAAGCTACTAATCCTGAGAGCGGATATATAATCCAAGAAACGGCACATGAGCCAATAAATAATCATTCACAATTAGCAGCAATTAGAAGTTAGCAATGGCTCATTGCCAAGCCAAAGGGTTAAAATGCAATTTCATATCCTCCGCTGGCGCAAAATCAAACCAAACTCCTCATAATACATCCTTTGGGATACAAGAGTATTTTTTCCTGCAACTTTAATTTCCAAATAATTTTCCCAAAATGGCGTCGCCAAGGAAATGTACCCTCTCGCACTATGGTCCTTTTTTCCAGGGATGATTACGAATGAATCAATTAACCATGGATATGACACTTCTCACCCTTGTAAAATATCAGTTTGCATGCACTTGCACATGCAACCTAACTCCCATGTGTTATATGTAAACCTCCTTGCAGGAAGGAGAAAATACTTTGCCTCTCATATCTGGAATTATTTAGGCTCAAGTGCAGGGACTTTTTGTTTTATTTTTGTAAATGAGTTTAATTATGAAAGCAACATTTTACCCAAAATTTAGAGTTAATGAAAAGTATGAAAACAACAATGCTAAAAAACGTAGCCAAAATCAAAATAAGGTAACAAAACTGGGGCATTTTAGATAAATAAAGTACCTATTTTTAACCAAAACCAAATATGAAATAAATGGAAAACTCCCCGAATGTTCCAAGGCCTTTTTTTTTCTCATTTCAGCCTTGTAAATTCACTTAAATTTTTTTGTCCTGCATTTTTGATTGTTGATGTTCTATCCCATTATTTCCCAAGTTGCAAAATATGTTTTTTCACACCTATTAGGATGATAACAATCAAGCTTAAATAACATAGCTCAATAATTCAAACACAACAAATTAAAAAAGTAAAAACGAGGGATAACAAAGCTAAAATATCAAAATGCTAAAAAGGTAGGATGTTTTGAGCTGTCATAGGCTCATGTTCAGCCACAAAAAAACAATGAAAATCGATGAAAAATTGAGTGGTGACCTGATCTCAATGATACAAATAATTTTTCATTAATTTTGGTTGATTTTGTCAAAACGTCTGATCTTTTTAGTGCTTCAATTATTGTGACGGCACAGCACACGCATACATTATCTCAATGATGCACGTGGCGTGCCGACAAGCCTGCTCGGAGCAATTTCAACTTCGGCCACTGGTTACAATTTAAACGCCTAGTTCCCTATCGCAAAGTTGTGCAATACCAACCTGGTAGGGAGCCGGCGATCGACTATAAATATAGGATCCATTTTTTATATCTTCATCATGTCGTGGTTAGATGATAACGTGCATGGAACGCAGCAAAAATTTCCAATATTCAAGCACAAAATTGTCTTTCCAGCATGAACAATAACATCCAATTTTGGCTTTCTGTTTTAAATTCAACTTTAATATTTTTGTAAATAGTTAAGATTCACTACATGGAACGTAACCCATGCAGACATTTTCTTCTGACAGAAACGTAAGATACCTCAAAGGAGTAACGAACCTGTAATAGCATGCGTTCCTCAGGTGTGAATTGCATGCATGCTTGGTGCTGTTTTTTGCTATTTATGAAAATTACCACTCAGTTTCTTCCTCTTATAACCAAGCAATAGTGCTTTGAAGACCTTTCCTTGTTCAAATCATCGGAGTCTTAGTGTACAAAAATCTAAACTAGCTCTTTCGTCTGCATCCTTAATATTACACACCAAAATCATACGTTTCCATAGGATGCAGTAACTTGGCAAATAGAGCATCTCTATCGAAAAGTTATCAATTTTGTTCAACATTTGACGTTACTCTTCTGTTAGAAATGTCTGTAATTTTGTTGATTAATGCTTGAGAAGTTGTTAAAATTACTTTATCAGTTAATGACCTGATATAATAATCAGTCATTCACCCAAAGGATTGCTCTACTTACAGCAAGTCCCAGGATTACAAAACTTCATTTCCCTAATAAGTTAGTTGACTAATTTTTTTTCAATCCTTTTCCAGTTCAACCGTAGCCCGATCATATAAGCTAGCCCCTTCACCGCAGCAATGGGAGTGACATTGGCTCCAACCTAGGTTGCTGCTCTGATCAGAGTCCCTGATTGGACCGGCAATTTGCCGGTTGAGCACTCCGTTCATTTCGGTGAAATGAATCTTACCATTGTCCAGTTCCACGCCTCAGATGCTCGGAGTTCGAAAACCTCGCATCCAGAGCATCGTTTTCCACAGGTCTCCTTCGAACGTTTCTGCACTAGAGGTTCAAGGCTCAAGAGTAAACTAGGTCTCATTCTACATTCTCTAGCCGTCAAGTCGCGCCAAAATCTCCGGCTATCAACATTCTTCAAAGTATTGTTACCCCACTGTTTGTTTTTATAAAATTTTATTTTGTTATGTTTTTCATCTATGGTCCCCGTCCAGAAAAAGAAAAAATTCCTCGATCATGATTTCCATGGAAGTGTTTGCATGAAAAGTTTTGATTTTTTTTCCCATCAAATTCAAGCCCATCATCAAATCAATCGGACATATTTATGCTGAAAGGAACTATGTTGCATACAAAACTTATGCGCATAGCTTCTTTTAGCATAAAAACGTTCAGTTATGAGTGATTTAATCGATACACAGTAATAATTTTGGAGTATCTACCCAGCATTATTGTTTGATATCTAAATTTCTGTCTTCTCATTTTATTCGTAAAAAAGTAGGTGACGAGTAATTTATCTTTTTTGCATAATTCATAGTCCCTATTGACTTTTGTGACTGGTATCACGTTTTTTCAGCAATACGTCATCATATACAAATTTTTTTAGTATTATGTAGTCACTTACTGTCTTGAATGGTTTGTTTAAATAACACTTCAAGCGAATTTTTTCTTTTTTTGTATTCAAAGCAGTTCAGATTACTACATTTTATAAAATCAACTATCACCAATAATAATTTTATTCATAGAATGTCTAAATTACTAGAGGAATGTATCTTTCAAAGTTGAAATCTGCTCCGTGTACTTGGTGTGATACTGTGTATTACCTTTTAAAATTTTAAGATCTTTTGTATGTATACTAATTCTTCAGACATTGATGTTAAATGAATTACTCACTTTTGTTTTTAAATCTTTTTCCTCATTTTATTTAGGGCTCAGCATAATCGTTGCTAACGTAACTTTGTCCCTTTAAATGGAAAGGCAAAGCATGCTGATTATAGCGTGGGGTCTTAAGAAACTTCAATATACTATACCAGAAATTATCGTTTCTTTTTGCAAGAAACTTTATTTTAAAACGATGTAGTTAATTCTCTTTTTCAAACCTCTTCTCAGAAATTTCTACCCTTAGTCAAATAACAGTACAATTTTTTTTCTTTTTTGGGAACTAATGTCTTTGTGATGAGGTAAATTTAAGGCTTCCTTTCAGTGAAGCGTAGTTTTGATTCTTTTCTGTTGGAAGTCTTCGCAATTTTTGGTGATTTTTCGCTGGTTACCCAGATCGCATGAGTGAGCTCCTATTGTGAGATGTGGAGTCATCCTTTGCTTAGCTTTGTGGACGACTTTTTTAATGAATGTGTTACCTTTTTCTCTCATTATGCTGCACCGCACTACACGGAAGTATATACATAAAAAAAAAGAAACTAAAGAAGTACAAAAAAAGATGAAATTCTCTGAAACAAGAAGAAAGGCTGGCACCTTGGTGACATATGATCGCTGAACTCTGGAACTACACATCTTGGTTTGAAACACTGCAGCTTTCATGTCATATTCTACTTTTTTAACTGGGAAACTAATCATCCGAATGCCTCGAAAATGTCTGTGAGTTTTCTTTTCTGTTTGTAGAATACTCCGTGCAAATTGTAAACACTGAAAAGTGGCTTGTCTCTTTTTTTAAAGAAAGAGCAGAATAGCCGAACTAATTTTGAGACTCTGGACAGAAGGTACAATGTACATGGTTGCTGAGTTTAGCCTTTGATATCCTTTACCTTTGCAAGACTTTCGACGGAAGTAGATTCCCAGAGGCGATTTCATTTCCATCTTCTGTGTAGAGCCCTTTAATTACGCAAAGTTTCACACATTCTGATACCGCAAGATGTAGTTCCCGTAAGCTCCATAGGTGTCTTTTTTTCCTTTAGTTGAATTTTCTCAGACCGCATATATTAACCACCCACGAATGGAAGCGGAAGTCTAGCTTTTTTAAATCTTTTGTTGCAATATTTAGATTTCGCATTACAACTGGTGTTCAATATTCTCTGCCAAACGAATTACTTAATTTTCCCTCAGCTCTTTTCCTTCTTCAGTTCTTTGTTTTTACGAGCCTGTATAAGAGGAAACATAGCAAAATGACAAAATGTACTGCCATTTGATGTGTAGGTGTAAGATTTGCATTTATTTTGTATTCATTACTTGCAATCAGCTGTCTTGAAACCTAGCCAGGAGAATATTTTTAACTCCCCTCTTGAATTTTGATGGTTCTTTATCACACTAAAGCATAGAAAATCTGACAACTAATCCTAGATGTCTGTACAGTTTCAATGTGCTCTTTTTTCGTAACTCACAAAGCATTATTTAGAAGATAGAGGTTGTTTCAAGGTTGCATGCTGTTGATCTTGAAACTTTGCGTTGGTAATTCATCGACCCAATCGAGGGAAATGCATCTGAGTAGTTTCCATCACACCGAAAGTCTTGCTTCATCTTCAATTTTTTTAACTTTTCCACAAAGCCTTGGTTATTGGATAACTAAACGAAATAGAATCTATAAATATTTCACATGTCCAGCATTTCCACAGTTTTCAAGGTCAACAACTTTGCCTTGAAGCAATCTAAGGAGTTTATGTATAAAAGCTGTCAACACCATCATATTTGGAAAAATACACTAGCTACTAATCGTGTTTTTGTACCGAAGAATTATCACACCGCAGCTGAGTGAAACGGTTTTGAAAATTAAGAAAAAATTATTCTCCAGCAAAATTCACTATCTACACTTTGCCTTTCATAGAGAGCATACAGTCTCGACTTCAAACTGACATCAGTGACGTCTGCAAGCAGACAGCAACCGCATGCAAACTTAGGACTAAAACATTTTTTGAGCAGGGCTCGAAGGTTTTTAAGCTATTCTCAAAAGCTTACCGTTTTTACATGTGATTTTCCTTTAAGGAACAAATACGTAACAGAATGTTAGTGGGCAACAAGAAACTTTGTCTCCTCATCATAAAATATGGTGGCCTTTACAGACTTCTATATTACAACTCCTTGCCTATTTTAATTAGTACTTCCTTTTTAGACTGTCTGTTGTGATATATTCTTTGTAAAACTCCTCTGGTAAACTTAAGAATGTATTTTACTCTTTTATCTGGTCAATTGCTCTTTGGGGCATTCTAGTAAAATAAACTTGGCGCTTAGAATTATATATCTGTTGATGCTTGGTTTTATTCGGGGGAATTAAACAATTATGAAGATCTTGGTTTGTCTTAGTGGATGCAGCAAAGCTACCAAATTTTATTCAAACTGCATGTAGACAATTTGTATCTGTCGGTTGTAAACAAATTTAATTTTTTAAGTTCTTACCTACCCACACGGCCAAGTTGGCGTTTCTCACAACTGTAAATAGTTCTGTAAATTTTTTTGATCCAATATTTTTAAGTTCCTTAATTTTTGCATTTTTTTTCAATTCGATAAATATCTATTCTAATCTGATTATTTCTCAGTCGATCCTGATTTTATTTTCTGCCGGGAAGACTCAAAAGTTGTCCGTCAATTTAATGATTTATGTCGAGCTTACGCCAATAAAAAGCCACAAAGAAGCAACGATCTTTAACAAAAAAAAAGTTTATAAAAGTAGGTAATTACTTTTGAGTGCTTCTTATGGTGTTTCAATGTTTTATCTTTCGTCAATTTTTCAATTTATTTTATTTTATTTTTGTATGATGTGCAATGCGCTCAGGAGGATGGAATTTATCACCTTTGTGTTTCGTTGCTATTTGAATTAGATGCAGTTCCACCATTGTGTTGAGAGGTCTCTTCTGAGTTGGTTCAAAATTTTCGCTGTCAGGACATCATTTCTCACCTTTGTTATAAAGGAGGCAGTGCAAAACTTTAAAAAAAAATTCTCTGGAGTAACCAAACAGCACTGAAAATCACAATTCCATTTTTGTAGGGAAATTAACTGCCTCCCAGCCTCCTAAGTTACTCCCTGAAAGTTGTGACAAAAAAATGATTTTACATGACAAGAGGGAATAATTTTTAAAATTTATCAGTGAAGTAATTTTTTTTTATGGAATTACTTGATTTTGTTCATTATTACTTTCAGTAATGAGCCTCTGAGTCTCCTGTGAATTTTCTGTTTTTAGACATTCGCAGAGATTTCTTAAAAATTTAATAGATAACTATCTGATTTTTTCGTTTTATTTTCTACCCCCATGTCTAGATTTAAACTCGTTGCTCAGCTTTAATTTTGATATGATTGAATGAACAAATGATATTATCGATTGTTCTGATTTAGATGTAGTAACTTGTGATTTTTATCGTAGCCTTCATGTGACAGTTATAGATGTTGACCAGATGCTTCCTGTAATTAAGGTTCTGCACGATGGTGTGTTGTATATTGTATCATTTTGTAAAACCTTTTCATCGTTAGACTGAACTCAGTTAGAAAATTTCTCATCGCCAAATTTGTTAAAATGCAAGTTGAATCCTGGAAGCTGTTGTCTTCTCAAAAATTTAGTTGTCTCTTTATAATTTCACAAATTTTTCAAATGGGATCATACAAGCCTTGGAAATGCCAATAGTAAATAACTTTCGCTCAAACATGATTGGTCTAATCCAATGTTCACACTCAGACACACACATTGTGCACTCATCCAACCCCATCTGTTCCAGGTCCTTTGTTGTTCAAATATTTCTCACCTTTCAATTTTGTATTTCGCAGTCAGGCAGAAGTTTCAAACCAAATTGTTTCACAATAATAGGGAATAATATTTTTTCCTCGAAATTGTCGCCTTTTAGGCAATTTTTCACACTACAGTACTTTTTCTCTCTCTCTATAAGGACAGCCACTAAAACAAAAATTTCTTTGTACGAAAAAATTATCTGGTCCCCTTGCCTATCTTTTTTTTGAGCTTCGCTCGTCAGAAGAGAAATTTCTCTACAACTGAAAATCTTCCGGTTTGTCGTTGTTTTCATCCTAGAGAGAGAGAGTGCTGTATTATTTGTGTCGTAGTTCGGTCGTTTGAAAGTCAGCGAAAGGATGCATTGTTAAAATATCAGAAGGACATAAAGCATGATCTGTCTAGACAAAACGATAATTATATTTTTACACTGTCTCAGGATTCACCTTGCTTATTATCATGAATAGGCAGCCGTCTTTTAATTTGTCTACAATTTCCTCACCAGACGTTAATGGTCCCTCATTGTATATTTTTATTCTGACGTTGGACGGAAATCCCTGATTTTTCACAGTTAATGATCTTCAAAAATTTTTGTGGGTGATATAAAGAATGGCTAATTGTTTCTTTTACCCTTTTTCAAGTTTCGTTGCGTCCAAGTAAGAGATGGAACTGGGACAGACTTTCCATGATAATTTTTCAAGAGTCTGTGCCCAGAAAGGTTCTCAATTTTAGTCACCAAGAAGAAAAATAATCTGTTGTGTTTCCAAACTAATGTAAGCTACAAGTTTCATTGATTTTAATGGACATTTATTTTAATTTTTTTCTTCTGTGGAATGCTCAACAAGTTTGAAATTCCTTTTTTTCCCCACTCTGAGAGCCCACAGCTGAAGTCAGTATACCATTAATTCATTTTTGCAAAATGAAATTTCAAAAATTAATGTCACGAATGCTTTGCATCCCCTCACAAACTTCCTTCCGTTTGAAACGCCATCACATTACTCGTTACATGTATCAGCTCACTATTGTTTAGTGTCTATAATTTTTAACCTGAGTCTTTTATTTGTTACTAGCCTTAAGTGTTTCACTGGTATAATGTGATGTATTGAATTCTGTGAATTATTAGTTCGAAGGAACAAAACTTTGTATATTAATGTGTTCCGAGTTTAATTTTTCTCACTTTTTAATGTAATGTACTTCTGTTAGGGTTTTTTTTTTCTTTTCTTGGTTTATGGAATGACCTCTTTGTGATATTTGATACTTATGTAGTAACTCAACGAATAGACCAAGACCGTCCACAAACAGTGGTGGTACTAGTCGAAAAACGACCATGCTCTTTACCTGCCCAATACTACCGCGCTCAGGAAAAATGCTATGTGAACATTTGAGAGTTGTCAAATTTTCCCCAGTAAAATGTTTTTTCATAAGGAAAGTTGTAAATATTTTCTCTTAAAATTTTCAGATAATTTTGATTTGATTGTGAATAAAGTTCTCTGAAAAATTGGAGGAGAAATACTCACATATTTCCCCGAACATTCGTATTTTATGGAAAAAAATTTGGCAACGTCTGAAGGCTTGTGTAGCCTTTTTTCTTAGTGCGGCAGAATAGCTGTACTGCATTACTTGTTTTTGAGCTTGAATTACTGGAGGAAAGGGAGAATTCATGCCTGATTCTCCTGATTTCTTGAAATTGACACATTGGAGCTTAAAGTTTTAAAGTCAATTGTCTCAGATAGTTGCAAAGAAAATCACACTAAAAACTATCAAAATTTGATTAATGCTGTATTCTCTCAGATTTTGTGGGTTTTTCTTCACCATGGGGGCATTATCACTTCATCTGCAACTATTAAGAAACTGTTTGATAGATAAACGGAATGTCAATATCAATCGGATATTCTCTTAACATCAAAGAATCCTTTCAAAATTTTCCTTTCTCCTCCAGGGATTGGACCTCAAATATAATGAAACTAAGTGTAATAATATTATCATTGCTGTTCAAAAGCTGCATTTTACTATCAATTCTCTGGTCTTTAATAATAGGCAGACTTGTCGTAATCCTTCAAAGTCTCCTGTTCAACAATCAGTTTAGAGTGAATAGAGAGGAGCTTTTGAGAGGCAGTACTCAGGAACGAACGTCCCGTTCCGTATAAGCAATAATTCAGGTGCATAGTTCTCTTATTCTGTTACTAATCTGTATTTGTGGCCTAATCTTACAGATGTAACACTAGGCTCGAAAAGTCTAACTTTGATGAGAAATCGTACTTCATTACTCCGACGTAACGTATCCTAAACTCGTAACATAATTCCTATTCAGATAAATTCAGTAATTTTACTTTACAAGACTTCAATCAAAATGTGCTTTAGTGAAGTCTATTCCAATGAATAGTCATGGCAAAAGTGGTGAAAAATCTTTGGTACTGAAACCGATGTGTGGAAAAGATTTTTAGAACTGCTTTGATGAAAATGGAGAAAGATGAGTCCAACCTTGTGTTGTCTTAACTTAAACGAGGCTTTGTCAAAAGAGGCACTTCTTTCTGCCCAAGGCATGCACAATTTCAACATAGCTCTCGGTCACCTCTACTGGTTTGGGTGTTTAACTTCAGTTCTCTCCAAAAACATTGCTGCTGAAAGAACTTTTGTAATTTTCAAATATTACAGTTGAACTTTCTTGGCAAAAAATCAACTGCCTAAATTAAAAAGAAGCTCTTCCACTTTGGAGTGAATCTTTCGATTTGAAATCTTGCACTTTGTAATAAGAGAATTTGGACACATTTACACCCAAGAAGTTTTTCTTTGCAGAAAATTTGTATTAGATACACAGCTTCTGCGTAAATGTGCTCAATTCTTTTCACCGAGTGAACATTTTGAAACACATGATTTTATTCCAAGCGTATCCCCATCATTAATACAATTGTTTTTGCTTTTATTTACGTCAGTGCCAGTGCTTTAACGAGCCAATTAGCGTGCCCCAAATCTGTGTAAAAATTGTCATGGTTCAACTCTTATCATCAAAGCTGAAGTTTCAGAAAATTCCGGAAGCTAAAAATGAAAGTCGGCCCAACAGACCTCAAATCGCCCCTCAAATCAATTGTTTTAAGTCTTGTCTTGTAGAATTAGGATTTTATTTCACTCTAGAGTATTGATTTCTTGTCGGTGATAATCTTAAACTGCTTAGTCGCTCTGGTCTAAGCACAACAAAGTTAATCAACGATCTCAAAGTGTAGACATCAATAATTGATCGACGCTCCTTAGTGACAGTTTGTCTGATTATCAATCCATGTAGATAAATTGTGTCTTTAGTGTAGCCAGATTAGCTGCCCTCATGCAATTTGTGTGTCATTTTGGTGCGTATTTTGGGTTTCGTGTAATCTAGATAGAGTAAATATTTCATTTTAAAGAAAATGTCTTAAGATTTTACGTTAATCTATGTTTTAGTCCTCAAAGAGTTGGACTGCATTTTGCAATTAGGAACTACCATTAATGGCTCAGTTCAAGAACGATGTTTGAACTATTAATTTTCCTATGAATATAAGTGTTTTTAAGGATGAACTAGAAATTGTAGTTCCCAATTGCACAATGTAGTCCAGTTCGTGTAGCACTAACTGGCAAGCACTCCTCTGCCGTGCTAAGGAAAAACGCTGTATGAGCATTCGAATGTTGTCAAATTTCTTTTTAGAAAATATTTCTATTTTAAGGAAGTTGTGGATATTTTTTCTTGAAATTTTTAGACATTTCAGATTAAATTACAAATAAAATTATTGGAAAAATTGGAAGAAAAGTATTAACAAAATTTCTGAAAAATGTGTGATTTTTCAAAGGAATTTTAGCATCTGATGGCTTATACAGCGCTCTTCCTTAGTGCAGCAGTCTTCCCTTTAGTTTTACGTCTTCTTTTTCTTCTTTCCTCGATAAATTTTAAGTTTTACTTTAAAATCCTATTTATTTTTTTATCAATATCAAACAGTTTTTGTGTTTCCTATTTTAATTGATGATAATTTTGTTGTAATTAAAAACCCTTGAATGTAAATATTTGTAAATAGTTTGCCTTTTTTATAAAAAGAAAAACAAATAAATAAAAGGGAAAAAAAATTGAAAAACTGAAGAAAAGAAGGTATTATGTTCTAGTGCTGCTTATACTTCTCAATGTTAGCAAACATTTAAACAACATTGGTGTAATCTAATTTAATCAGTTTTATGTGATGTACATTTTTTTTTCAAAAGGAACAATTCTAAGTTGTATTTTAATGCCCAATGCAAACTTTAAAAACAGAAGAAATATGATGACTATCGAAGTAAATAAAAAATAAGTAAATGGTGCACAACTTACTCGCTCATTATTTCTATTCCCTTTCTCCTATTTTTTTTTTTTTTTTTTTTTTTTTTTTTTTTTTTTTTTTATAATAAGCTACGTTTCCTGGAACAAAATTACATTGAAAACTGTGGGTATGAAAAATAATGGAAACTTTGATTATTTTGGCAGTGTTTCTCAAAAGGGAATCTAGTTACATCAGCTATCGCCTCATTTCAGTGAATAATGTATTTATTTCTTAAGTAAACAGTTAATCAGTGTAACCATTCTCTTGTAAAGAAATTAACTGCTTGGTAAAATTTGGCAACAGCTGATGTTACCTGGCATCCTTTCATGAAATACTGCCTAATTTGCGTTAACTAGAAACAATTTACTTGTATGGACAGTGCTTCCTGATCTTTTCTTTCACATCCAAGTGTATTGAGACGTGCAATCATGATTCGGAAACTGCATAAAACACATAGGCACAATTTTGTCTATAAGTGTGGTGATCAGCATAGTAAACAGAGCTCATTTTTCTATATGAGATTGTGTACAAGAGAAGAGGCTTCAAAATGAGAAAAAAGGAACTTTAAATTTAATGATTGTTCTCCCTATGATATAGAATGTCTCTTGAACCTTATGGCATACAAAATGCTAGAAAACGGTAACTCAGCAAGATTTATGGCGGTCTGTATGAATTTCAAGCTATAAAGTTGGCTTGTTTCTTGGCAAAGGATAAAATTAAGGCTGGAATTTTGAAATATTGCAATGGAGATTTTGCACTTAGACTTTTTCTATATATTCTTGTTCATTTTAATCTCTTCTTTTAAGAAGAAACTCCTTTACTGCACTCTTTAATGATGCAACCATGATATAATATTGATACAAGTGCGTCCAGTACAGGAATAACTTGAGAATATTTCTAGAAAAGAGGTACGAAAGTAGTTCTGATTATTAAATGCAAGGAGGAAAAAGACAGTTAAGTACTTGATAACTGCTTGATTTAAGTATTTCCAATCTTTACTATTAAAATTTAGCAGTTGAGGGTTTCCCGGTATTGGTCATTTTGTTTCGGATCAATATTTCAAATTGACTATGTGGGTTTACGTCCAATTTGAATTAAATCCGCTCTACCCATGTATATTATAGCGAGCATAATTAGCGTGATCATGCTCATTTTTTTCAGATTATTCTCTATTTTTAAATACATGTCTGAAGGTTAAAATTAATAATTCAGTGCATCATTCGTCAGAGAAACTCTGCTGTATAGTGTACTCTAAAAAGTCAACTGAACTCTACTCCCAAGTGATATGAATTCTACGAATATTTCAGGCGGTTTGAGCTCATTTCAACGAAACTTTTTACCACAAACCGGAACCCACGATTTATGGCCTAAAGACAAAATGACTGTTTGGTAATGTTAGATTTCTAAAACTTTAACTGGTACCGTTAGTCATTAAGGGTACAGTGATTAATACAGACCCAACGCGAATTCTTCAGTCCTATAAATTTTCATGGAGGAGGAGACTGGTTATGATCACAAACTTTTGAATGTTTGTCAAAAAACTGCTTTAAACGATCTTGGAAGTTTCATTAAGGTGATTTGTCAAGCTCAAGGGACCTGCTCGAACTAGCATATCGACGGTGAAACTACCAAACCACGTATCTTGGTTTGCGACGTCGCAGACTTCCTGTCACAGGTACTTTATTTTTTAAATGAAAAACTACTGTCCAGTCTTGAAAATTTCTGTGATTTTTCCTCTTTGTGCGGAGAAAATTCCGTGAAAATTTCAAGGAATGATATTGATTTGGTCTACTTCAAAAAAATAAAATGTGAGCGTAGATTTTTAAACACCGCAAACGAGATACGTGGTTTGGTAGTTTCACCGTCGATATGTGATATATCGCATCGATTAGGTCAAAAATTTCAGGAGATTTTTAATTTTTTTTTTTTAAAAAAAAGGTATTTTAGCCCCTGCGCATGAGCCTAAAGAATCATTCTAATTTCAAAAATCGGCAAAATTCAGAGAAATGAATGCAGAATAGTGTATGGAAAAAATCTAGCATTCGATACAGAGATCAATAGCTGAGTCAAATGCGAGGTTTTTTCCAAACACTCTTCTGCTTTCATTTTTCTGAATTTTGCCAATTTTTGGGTTTAAAATGATTCTTTAGGCTCTTATGTAGGAGTCATCGTTCTTTGCTTTGCTAAATATTCAAAATTTGCCGAGATTTTTGACCTAATCAATGTGATATATCGCATGCCAGTTCGACATCGTCACTTGAGCTTGACGAATCACCTTTTACCTTTAGAAAGAGCTTTTTTAAAGTCGGAGGGGGAGGGGAGGAGCTCCAGTGTCTCGAACGTAATTTCCCGCCAAATCGTCATGCAAGTTTGCAGGTTCGCCACCTATCGAAGGCAAACATACTCTTCCCACTGCCGATAATCATTCTTTATTTTCTACCTTTTTTTTCTCCTATTTTTTAATGTACTTACTTAAATACCTATTTTAAATTACCATTCAGAAGAAACTTAGACACCGATTTTTCTATCGATTAACACTTTGAAATTTAATTGTACCACTATAAGGGATTCCTGAAGCTTGATGGGACAATGTTTGTATGGTGGTACCCTTGTCAAAGCTTGGTCAAAGCATGTCGCAACATGTTTTCGATTGTCGTAAACAAACAACGTGATGAAACTTTAGAAATGCGCGTTTTCACAGTTTTTCGTCTTATCGCGATGAACTCCACTTATTTGTTTTATTAATTTGTTTCGGAGTTGTGAATTTAGCATTAACTATGGAATGCACGCAAGTAATTCCGGATTTACATCTGACCCAAGATATCTCGCAAGTCCTGAATGAGGAACATGTAAGCTCAAACTTTTCTAACTTTCCCTCACTAGCTCAACAGCACTAATTTTGCAGTACTTTAATTTCAAGGAGATGTTTTTATCAGTTCAGCAAACTCTAACGCACTCACATTCTCAAGAAGAGAATATAATGATCCTTCAGATGAAATTATTTACCATTAATGAGCTGTTAGGTTAAAATACATCAAATATGCCCGCTTCAAACTCTCGATCAGCACAAGCCCGTTAGAACTCTCGCATGTGTGTCAAGACAGCATTTAAATCTTTTAATTGAGACATTCATCTATGATGTCATGTAAATGCGTGTTGCCATTCGCTGAGTAGTGCTGATCCTGAGCTAATCACTGATTAAATTTTGTAAGTCTCAGTTTATGACAAGCGAACCTGACGTAAGCAACTGCATTACATTTTGATGATTCTCCAACCCATTGCATTTAATCATCACTAATTCAAAGAAAAATCAGTAACATGACATGGAGACTTCCTCTCTCTCGCTCATATGGTGGTTAAGGTGATTAGGCACCGTTTCTGGCATGGTTGAACTGGCGTGTGATTTATTGCATGATTTATTTGACCCCGTCAGAAACCTTGGCAGTTGCTAGCCTGTGTCAATTCTCTACATAATGGCACCCAGCCTGTTGTGTAGTAAGTATGTTGTCCTCGGTGCTTAAGTAGGACAAAGTGCAAAGTCTGACTAAATTTTTAAGTAAGTTTTTGGCATTTACTCGGATAATTTCCAATTAAAGCATCAGAGGTAAAGCTAGACTCTCGCTCAAATGACTGAACTGGAAAGAAACTCATTTTACTTTCACAAGTTCAATACCTAAAAGAAGATGTATGTGGTGTTTGTAATTTGCAAGAGTTGACTGGTGCTCCTTTTGTGTTGTGTGTTTTTCCTGGAGGTTTTAAGCAAACTAGTTGTAACTGCAGTCCCACCAAACAGCACACTGATGACTTAAGTGCAAAACCATGTATCTTTGTCCGTTGCAGACTTCATGTCATACTTTATTTGGATGTATTTCTGTCAAAGAGAACCATGTGCTGGTGGGAAAGATGGGGTGTGCTCGTTTGTGCTCGGGCCATAAGAATGAATGGGAATTATAAAGCCCCAGTGATGAAGCCACTGCCGTTCGTGGTCGGCTTTAACTCATGAGCCCTGGCCACAACGCTCTAGACATATATGCCCTTGGCTCATACACTTTGCACACAGTTCCGTATGTCAGAATGTAAAATCTTACTTTTCCTATTCAGCAGACGAAATTGTGAGCCAACTAAATGCGGGACCCATGAGTCTTGGGCATGTATCTAGAGCTTTGTGGACAGGGCTCATGATTTAAAGACTGTCTTCCCAATCGTCGTTGCTGCTAATGTCACTGGGGCTTTATGTTTCCCATTCATTCTTATCTTATGGCCTGAGCACTAACGAGTCATCCCATCTTTCCCACCTTCACATCGTTCTGAGAAATACGTCAATTTTCTCTTTGAAAACTGGTGAACGTAATTTCTTGAAAACACTGTTGATTTTTTTCTCTGTTAGTAGAATAATCCGTGTAAATTATTTCAAACCTCAAAGTTGGCTTTTTCCTTTCCAAAAAGAGGAAACAAGAGCTGAAATTTTATAACACTGCAATGAAGATAATAGGTTTTGTATCTTGACCATCGATATCTCTTCAAAGAATAACTATGGTTGGGTAAGCGTTTTCCCTCCACGAAGAGAAATTTAAGTTCCATGTTTAATTTGCAAAATGGACGGCAAGAATACAAACTCTTTTAACTAATCTGTAATAATTTTTCCAATAGGTTGCACGCATCTTAATTGCAAAAACGACTCAATGTGAAGGAGCAGAGTACTTTTTGAAAAACGGTCAGAACGTAATCGGTAGATGCTCTCTCTCAGCGGATGTCTGCATCCAAGATGTGGTGAGTGTCAAACATTTAGTTTTCAAGTTGTAAGTGGATGTATCAAGGTTTTTTCAGGTTCTTAAAGATTGCATTATTATTCAGCATCAGTAGCGAGTGGTGAAATCTTGTTTCTCACTTGCACCAATCCCTGGCTGACCTTTGAAATCACAGGTGCGACAAAATCGCAATCGATAGCATTTCAAGCCACGTCCGTCATTTCGGATTTTCGAATTCGGAAAATGTGACTTAAAATGCGTGATACCCAAAATCGAAGCTCAGATTCGGATTCCTCGTTAAAAATCGATGCAATTTCATGTATCATACCTTGAACTACCACTCATAGCTTGAAGGATAAAGACGTAACTAGGCATACTGGTTCGAGCATATGAATCCAACGTGGCAACATGGGTAGTGCTCAGTGGGTCAGCAGAGGAGGAAGAATAAGAATTTATCGTGAGGAATTCCTCGAGACGAAACCGAACGCTTATTAAGCGCCGGCGCCTCCCCGTTCGGTTGCATCTCGGGCGACCGGCGCGGCGCGGCGCGGCGGCGTAGTTCAAAGGGGCAGTATGACAGAATCTATACGCGTCATTAAACCTCTTTCCTTCACGCTATTCTAACATATGATGCATGAAATCGTATCAATTTTTTGCGAGGAATCCGAATCTGAGCTTAGATTTTGGATAATACGCGTTTTAATCTATTTAAAATCGTAGGAGAAATTACAGAATTGTCCTTGAAAATTGATCACATATCAGTGTTTTTTTACCCCGTTTTTCTTCTGCGTTCACATAATGAAATTAGACCAACACTTGACTCATCGACTAGCCTAGCCTAATCCCCCAGAATCAGTCTAAAGGGCGAACGATTTTATCAGATAAGATGTGCGGTCCTAGTTTCCGGGCAATTGCGATTTGATGGAAGCTGTGATGAGGAGAAACGGATGATATGCGAAACTCGGGCAGATGTAAAGTGAAAAACCAGGAAGGAGAAAGGCTTTTTTCCCGAAAAGTTTGTGCTCGGGCCAGCTCATGTGGTCACTGGAGCATTGTACAGTAGGTTGTGGGAAACTATTTTTTTGCAGCAACAACCAATCGGATTGCATTTTGCAAAAAGGAACTAAGACCATTTCAATGTTGCTGGGATTGTGCAACTTAGGTACATTCTCTGCAAAAAGTAAACTTTACGACGGTAATTTTCGTCTTGATCGAGAAAAAATGCTCAGGTGATACGGAATTCATGCTCCAGTCTATTGCCCAAACGGATTCTAGAGTGTACAATTCACTCTGGGATTCACAAATAATTTCACAAATAATTTTGATCAATTGCGTTGCAGTGACGGATGTAAATTATTTTTTACCTTTTAAGGCTTTATTACAGATGTAGATCATTTTAATTATTTTTGTTCCATATTTTTGTAGACTATATCAAGGAAACATGCTGTCATAATTTGTCACGGAAAGAAGTCGTTTCATGTTTATGATGCCGGAAGTGCCAACGGAACATTTCTTGAAAGCAGAGGCTCCAAAGTAAGTAGCCGTCGTAAGTTGAAATTTTCAGAAACCGTCGCCTAGTTAAATGGACCCCTAGACAAGGTATGAATTGAAGCACAAGATAAACAAATCACACAACGGGAAGTCTGAAAATAAACTCCTGAAAAAGATATAAGTGTTTTCTATTAACATTGGTTAAATAGCAAAAATACAAGTGACGTCATTTGTACAGTCAAATTTCCATTTGATCTGTGTTCAAAACACTTGTTAACATCTTGTTCAGGGATTGATTTCAAAACTTCCTGTGCTGTGAATCGTTTTCTATGCAAGATTTTGAAGAGGAAACAAGTGATGTTTCCTCCTACTTCAGACCTTGTCTAGTGGCCCATCGTCATCACAAGTATTTTGCTAAGTACAATTATGGTAACTTCATCTCAGGAATGTGAAAAAATCTGCCAATGCAACTGTCTGAGTTGAACACCTTCTCCCTCAGTCTTGCTTTGATAGTCATTAGAGCTCAAATTTTTTACTCCAGTTGAAATGTTTTATATATTCAGCCTTGATTTCCGTGCAAAATAGTATGGACCCAGTAATATTCTGCTACCTTGTTACTTACAGTTTAGGCCACATTTTTAGTGTTTTTTTTCTTCCCTTTGCAATGAGGTTGCTCGCAGCCAAGGTTTTACCAATTCTGTGCTGTGTAGGCCTGATCAGAGCTCAGGAAAAAGAAACCTCTTCCTTCAAAGAATAATTTTTTATGCCTATAAAATGTATTTTATGTCTTTAAAAGTCCTTGTAAAGGTCCGAAAGTCTTTAATTTTGCTAATTCTAACTCCTTGGAAATTCCTTGTTAGTCCTTGATTTTGGCTTTCAAAATTTGTCATAAATCCTGATTTAACACGTTGAAAGCTGCACTATACATTTATATTTTTTTCTTAAAGAAATGATATTTTCAATGCAAGAGTACTACTTAACTGATGACAGAAATCCATGATAAGGAAGGTCCCCCACATTACTAAAGTTAATAGTAAAAGAAGCAGCTAAGCCACATACAGGGTGTACCAAAAGTCCGTCCCACCCCTGCTAACTTTTGAACGAATCGAGCTAGGGTAATGAAACTTTGGGAATGTTCCTATCTCAATGGGACCATCTTTGGGGGGGTCAAAATTTTGGTCCCCCCTCAGGGGGGAGGGGGGGCCCCCAACTTTTTTTTTTCAAATGGCAACCCCTATCTTGTGATACCTCATTCGAAAGAGCATAACAAACTAAGAATTTTGGCGCAAACTGCAGATCAATATCTTACTTTTTGACCGAGTTATGATAGGTCAAAGGTCAAATTCGACCTATTTTCAAAAAATCATAACTCCGGTTCAAATTATCGTAAAGAAAAAAGTAAAACGGGAAAATTGACCAAATTGTGTCCGCTTTTAAAGTAAAAATTGCGGAAATCACTTCGTTCTAATTTTAAGGGGGGGGGGCTCGGACCCCCAAATACGGCAATTCAAAGGTCATTCAAATTTCCCGCGAAATAAGCCAATTTCGCCTAGATTTGCCTCCACTTTATCTCAGTAAGGTCGAAATCAGTTCAACATTACGTTGGCAAGTCCCCAAATTTTGGGAAAAGTTAAAAAAAAAACGAAATTTAAGGTGATAAATTTGACTGTTTTAAAATTAAAATTAAAACAATGAACGAAACTAAAAAACAGCGAACCGATTAAATCAACTAAGGCTAAAATCAACTTAAAAACTCAATTCGCTTACGTATCTAATTGCCACCAGACTAGTTTCGGGAGCTTTCATCCATCTCCCATCTTCAGTGGTTGTTGACTGATTCGGAATTCGTGGTCGCATTGCACGCATGTGGCTGAACTTTGGACTCCAATGCTCGGAACAGGATGTTGTCTAGTCCGTCCAAATCCTCATTTAAAACGTTCGCGCGGTGTTTAAAAATATATAACTTCTCTGCTGTGTTTAGTTGACTGACTTTGGTGACTGATTTGAGTAATTCAGGTTTTAATTCTATGCTGTGTTTTGCCTCCCAAAAATGCTTTGCCACTGCTGATTTTGTTGTTTCTTCGTTTTTTATGTTCCTAGCGTGCTCTTTAGCTCTTGTTTCGATATCTCTTTTCGTTTGTCCGATGTACACTTTCTCGCATCCAGAACAATTTATTTTATAAATTCCCGATTTTTTTAAAACGGGTGTCTCATCTTTTAAATTCCTCATTCCAATATTTCTAAGGTTGTATTTATTTTTGGGAGCTACGCATAGACCATAATTTTTAAAAACTTTTTTCAGGTCTGAATAGATTGCAGGATGATAGTTTACTGAAACCCATTTTCTTTCTTCACAATCCTTTTGAAGGGTGGTAATATTCCTGATTCGTTGTTTGTATTTTGCTGTGTTAATTATCCTATTGATTTCTGATGCCTCAAACCCATTTTTTTGCCCTATTTCAATAATTCTTGTCCTTTCCCTATTCAGTCTTTCTGGTGTCAAGGGGACTTTGATCATTCTTTGTATTAAACTTCTAAATGCGGCTAATTTGTGCTCACGTGGGTTATACGCTTTTTCATTGATGTATACGTCAACATGTGTGGGTTTTCGATATATATCGAATTCAAGCCTATTATTTACCCTGATTACTTTCAAATCTAAAAATGGGAGAGTCCCCTCTTTTTCTATTTCCACTGTGAAATTGACGGTATCTTCTATTGAATTCAGTAATTGTAAGCACTCGTCTACTTTATCTCTGTCTATAACGGCGAATATGTCGTCAACTTTTCGAGACCAATGTTTGAATAACGAGCTACTTTCCTTTACGTTCATCTCTAGGTCACTCATAAATAATTCGGATAAAATTGAAGATAAAGGGTTACCCATTGTAAGGCCGTCTTTTTGAATGTAAAACTTGTTGTTAAATTGGAAAAAGCGTTGTTCTGTGCATACTGTTATTATTTGCATGTATTCCTCAATATTTTTCTCACTAATGTTATTCTTTTCAAACCATTTCCTGCACAAAGTTTTTGTTTTTTCGAGGGGTATACTAGGGTAAAGCGACTCCACATCGAATGACACAAGGATGTCATTTTTGTCTAATCTGATATCCTTTACTTTTTCCACAAAATCGAAGGAGTTTTTTATACTTAGGGAATCGAAACTTTCAAACAAATTTAATCTTTTATTCATCCATTTAGCTAATTTATATGCGGGTGAGTTCACGCTGCTCACAATTGGTCTCATTTTATCTCCGGGTTTGTGGATCTTGGGCAAAGTATATAATTTTGGAATCTTTGGGTTGTTAATTTTTAGATGCTTCTTTTCACTATCTGCTATTATGTTATTACAGGCTTTAAGACAATCATTTACTTGTTTTTTGTACTTGTTCAAGGGGTCTTTCTTTAGTAATTTGAATGCTTCATCATTGAGCATATTTTCAGTTCTTCTAATGTAGTTATCTTTGTCAAGGATGACTACTGTGTTACCTTTATCAGCTTTTGTTATCACTAGATTTTTTTGCTCCAATTTTTTGACTAATTTGCAATGTTGTTTACTCCTTTTGGATTGATGTTTGTTTACTTTCTGGATAATTGGTAGGCACTCATTTTTAAATAAAAAAAATAAATATTTTTTTTAAAAAATAAATACTCCGGCTCCCAAAAATAAATACAACCTTAGAAATATTGGAATGAGGAATTTAAAAGATGAGACACCCGTTTTAAAAAAATCGGGAATTTATAAAATAAATTGTTCTGGATGCGAGAAAGTGTACATCGGACAAACGAAAAGAGATATCGAAACAAGAGCTAAAGAGCACGCTAGGAACATAAAAAACGAAGAAACAACAAAATCAGCAGTGGCAAAGCATTTTTGGGAGGCAAAACACAGCATAGAATTAAAACCTGAATTACTCAAATCAGTCACCAAAGTCAGTCAACTTAAACACAGCAGAGAAGTTATATATTTTTAAACACCGCGCGAACGTTTTAAATGAGGATTTGGACGGACTAGACAACATCCTGTTCCGAGCATTGGAGTCCAAAGTTCAGCTACATGCGTGCAATGCGACCACGAATTCCGAATCAGTCAACAACCACTGAAGATGGGAGATGGATGAAAGCTCCCGAAACTAGTCTGGTGGCAATTAGATACGTAAGCGAATTGAGTTTTTTAAGTTGATTTTAGCCTTAGTTGACTGTTTAAATTTCGTTTTTTTTTTAACTTTTCCCGAAATTTGGGGACTTGCCAACGTAATGTTGAACTGATTTCGACCTTACTGAGATAAAGTGGAGGCAAATCTAGGCGAAATTGGCTTATTTCGCGGGAAAATTGAATGACCTTTGAATTGACGTATTTGGGGGTCCGAGCCCCCCCTTAAAATTAGAACGAAGTGATTTCTGCAATTTTTACTTAAAAGCGGACACAATTTGGTCAATTTTCCCGTTTTATTTTTTTCCTTACGATAATTTGAACCGGAGTCATGATTTTTTGAAAATAGGTCGAATTTGACCTTTGACCTATCATAACTCGGTCAAAAAGTAAGATATTGATCTGCATTTTGCGCCAAAATTCTTAGTTTGTTATGCTCTTTCGAATGAGGTATCACAAGATAGGGGTTGCCATTTGAAAAAAAAAAGTTGGGGGCCCCCCCTCCCCCCTGAGGGGGGACCAAAATTTTGACCCCCCCAAAGATGGTCCCATTCGAGATACGAGCATTCCCAAAGTTTCATTACCCTAGCTTGATTCGTTCAAAAGTTAGCAGGGGTGGGACGGACTTTTGGTACACCCTGTATATGTTGTTCAATATGTGCAAGCTTTAAATCATTTTTGTTTCAATATGTTCTTGCCTAATTTTAAATTCTAAATTTACCATCAAAATAATTATTGAAATTTTGATCTATTTTTTTTTACTTTTTCAGTGCAAGCTGGTGCCCCAAGTTCGTTACAACCTTTGCAGTGATGACACATTAACGTTTGGTACCATTGTAGCAACATTCACAAAGGTATGTTGCAAACCTGCATGTCTTACTGGGGGGTTCTGCCCCCTGGCCGCTACCTGCGGGGCGCTGCGTGTCTTCAAAGACCGCTCCAGCAAAATTGTCCAAACCGCCCGTTGGCGGTTAATGAGCAAATAATTTTTATTGAATAACAAAACGATGTTTCAAAGAAAAATTTCAGGCCAAACAATATTCTTAATGACTTTCTCCTTACTCTGAATTTGTATTCCTTTTTTGGAAGTGGACTATGACAGGACCACACATAGCTGTCCATGACTAAACAAAGGTCTCTAAGAGTGAGGACCCACTTTAATAAAACTCTGACCGTCTTACTCCCCTTCCTCTATCCGTCCATCGAGCGTTTTAAAAATGATTTTGTTAGAATAGAAAGGATTTTAAGGATGAATCCCATGTTTAAATAACATCTGAGTTTCACATCCAATCCATCGATCTTTGTTAGTTGATCAACCTGCTGAATTATCAGTCAATCCAAATCGTCCGTTGATTGACCAGTTGAATAGTTGGTTAATTGATCAGTGGAATCGTCTGTTCATCCACCAGTTGAATCGTCCGATAATTCGCCAGTCAATTTGTCTGATCACCAACCGCTTTATTAATTTGTGAATCAACCAGTCAAATCGTCTGCTCATCAAGTAGTCGATTGGTCTATCGATCGGCCAGTCGAACTGTCTATGATTAGTTGATTAGTCTATTGATAGACCAGCTATCATCAGTCATCTGATCAGTCAAATCTCTTATTCATCAACCATTTGATTTGTCGATAGTTCAGCAGATTTGATCTGCAGAAAATGTGATTGATTGATTGACAAATCAACTGATCGAACAACATAAAAATCAACTGGTAGATGAACTGGCAGTTCGACTGGTCGATCACTGAATTAATCAACTGATCAGGAAAGAGAAAATCTCTTAAGGAAACTGAAAATGTTTCAAACATTATAAGAAGCACATTACATACCGATCTGAGACTATGAAGATTTAAGGCAGTGTTTTGGCGTTTATCAAATGTGTTTTGCCAGGTCAATATATTGCAAACCACTTTCACATGGAAAAAATGGAATCCAAGTATGTCGAGAAAACTTTATACCAGACTTGATCAAATATGGAATTAAAATTATAAATCATTTTTTGATAGGTCAAAGGCTTTTATTGAGCTGTCAGCGTCCAAAAATATACAGTATATTTCAATTCCGGTCGATCAGTAGCAGCCCTGTTCTCCTACACCCCTACTCAAAAATCAGATGACCGTCTCTTCACTCGTTTTTTTTCTTGTTTCAGGACCTTAAAGACCCTGTGGTAATCGAGGATAGTGATTCAGACACTGGCTCTGAGTCTATGCTACCTTTAGATGGAGATGGTGAGTACAAGAATTTTCATCCATTGACATCACACACTTAAAATAATTAGATATATATGATCTCTAAAAACATTTAGCCCATCAATAAAAATTGTGTTTTCAGAAGGAATAATCAGAACATCCAAAACAACAGAAAAAGGAATGACAAAACATATCTTGACAACTATTTTTATAATTAAACTGATTTTATTGCCAGCATGGTACTTATATTCTTTTGGCTTTTAGCTCTCAAAAATTAACATTCATTTTACAATTAAATGGGTATAATTTTAAGACATGGTATTATCCATAATGCTATCAATTTTATCAATTATTCATATTATAAATTATCTATTTGTCTGTTTTCATTTGTCTCGTCACACTCACTCCGTAAGGAAGACAGAAATGAACCAAGAATATACAGATTCATGCGGCCTATTTCTTCAGTCTTTCCCACTACACAGTCATTGCTTGATATTAGATTTAATGTGTGGACATTAGCAAGTGAGTTTTTCATTACAAGCAATCTATGTATCTAATATCCTAAGGATTTTTTTGTCCTCCTTCAGTCTTGAAAACTACTCAGCCGATTTTCCTTGGTTTGTTTTAAATGAAAGCTCTTGACTTGTAGATGTGCCAGTACTCCTTGGTTTTTCGATTTGCGGCCAACTTTGTCTCTGATTAAAGTGGATTTTTAGATTAATTAAATATGTAATTTCATTCTTTAGTATTAAAATTGTTGGAATGTCCTGCTTTAATTTCAGATGATCCAGATGACAGTATTCCTGGACCAGTGAATCAAAATAAGAAGAGGATGATGATCTTGAGCGACACTGAGGTAAGACTCTTTTCCCTTCCATTTTAAGAAAAAGGAAAACATTATACTTCGTACTTGTTCCTAGGATTAGTGTCAGACAAGTCGGCAGATACTAACTTTCTATTTCTCAGAGATTGCCCTAATGTTGTTCAATAGGAAAAAGAGCAATAACGTTGCCATGTGCAGTTTTGTAAAAGAACAAATTCTCTGTGACAGGCAAAAACAAACAACTGCCAACTTATCTAACATAAGTTCTAGATCTCTTGATTTCCATTTATTTAAATGTGGTTTTGAATAGAAACAATCTATTTACCAACAACGGACAACTGAAGTTGTTCAAAAAAACATCCAAATTTATCAGGGAAAATGTAGCAAAAAGTAATATTAGAGAAACAGGCTATAAAGCTAGAGAAAAAATAGCAAAGTAAGCAAAAAAATACTTCTTGGAAAGATAGCAAGAAAAAATTTCTTGAAGAAGAGATCAACGATTTTAATATTCTTTAAATATTTCATGTTGCTTACATTGGTTTTTATTAAATATTTGTGACTGACCTCGGGGAAGAGGCGAGTAAAAGCCAATAAAAGGGCCACAAAAAGAGGCCCTGCAAAGGCCAATTTACGGAAGAGCAATTTTTGCAAGTGGGACGAAAAATCAGAATTTGAATGTTGGTTGTAAATGATCTCTAGTATCTGGAAGAACAAGTCTTCGCAAGGAGTTTAGTTAATTTTTCTGCTAATTGAGGGACTAAAGTTTTACTTAAATGGGAGAACCGTGAGCTTGAAACACACCTGATTTGTTTTAAATCTGACTTTTTCTTTAAATTACATTTTTCAAACTGCAAATGGTGAATCTCAGTTTGATTTTACATTTTTTTGGAATCGTTTGGGCCTAAAAATTTAGGAGCTGCATCTTGTAGCAGTGGTGTCAATATCTCATAGTGGAGATTTTTTTCCCTGCCGTATCGGTCCCTTTTCCTTAGCGGTTATATTTCTTTTATACCAATGACTGAATTTGCAGAGTGGACATTGGGCCGCCATGGAGATCCTCGGGACTCTGAAAAATGCTGACGACTCTGGGTGGGAGGGAGTAGTTGCCAACTTTTGGAAATTATCACTTGGGACACTCGCTGCCAACTTTGCCGCAATAGAGGTCTTAGTTGAAAAGATTATTTTAAATCAAATGCTCTAAACGGAGCTCTTGCATGCCACAGTAGGGTGGGCCGAATTTTTTTCTTTTCTTTTCTTGGAAATTCAAAAACACCTAGGGCTAGGCCCTGGGCTCAGAAGTTGTCAATAGGCACTCATAGAATGAGAAAAAAATCCCAGGCCATAACACCCCCATCTTCATCGTCAACCTGGGGGTTGAAGTTTTGAGGGCTGAATATTCCGATTTTTCGAGCTTTTGCAAAATAAAATCGCTCTCTGCATCCACATTTGGGTCGAAACTTTTGCAAACTAAGGCATTTCTATGTTTTTTGAATTGAGAAATCGATTTTTGCAAGAAAATATTTGATACATTGAAATCCAATATTGATTTTTGCAATATAATGTGTAAAAAGCGTCAATTTTTCAGTTTTTTCTAAGTCTGAGGTAACTTTTCATGAGAAATAATAGTAGTATTGAACTTATGACCCAAAAATCGATTCTTTGAGCTAAATTCTTTGTGGAAACAAGCCCTAAGCATTGGAGGTGCCAAAAGTTACGGTAGTGAAGATATAGTTTAGAAGTTATTGGAAGGCATTTCTGAAGGTATTTCTGACGCATAGCGTCATTTTTGGATGCTAGGTAATTCAAATTTTTAGAAGTTATCTTGTAAATTTAAATTAAATTTTTGATTGCAGGAGGATGAGAAAAGTAATTCCAGCCGAGACTCGTCATCAGAGATTCAGTCTAGCCAGCCTGAAAAGCCGGCGGACAAAGAAGTCAGTCCCTTCAAAACTCCAACTGCACCCCCGATCAGATCATCGCAGTTTCGATTCAGCCAAAGTCCACTATCCAGTAAGAGCACCCCCAAAACAAGCCTCAGTTCACCTGAAGAGAATAAGTTTAGGCCGTCTTCATTCTCAACCCAGGAGGAATTGGGGAAACAAACCGGAAATGATGTCCAGCCAATGGACCAAGATTCAGAAAACGATGTATCACAATCTTGCATCCTTGATGATTCCATCTTTGATAAAGAAACGCAGCAACTTGATACAAGCGTTTTCAGCGAAAGCCTTCGGAAACTATCCCCGATTAGCAGCAAGCTGTCTTCACTCAAAGGAAGTAGAAATTCTGGAAACCAAGCTTCAAACAGGGCTGATATCTTCAATCTTGAAACCCAGAAACCGGCCGAGAATCTGTATGAGATGGAAACGCAAGAACCGAGTTTCAATGATTCCTCTAGTTCAAAGTCTAAAAAAGATGTTTCTGGTCAAAGCATTTACAGTCTCGAGACGCAGAAACCTGAGACTGATATTTACAGCAGAGAGACGCAGAAATTGAACGATGATATTTGTAGCAAGGAGATAAACGAAGTGGACTCAGATTTATGTAGTGCAGAAACACAGCGAGTGAAAGAGGAGGAGCCCCAGAATGGAACTAATAAATCGTCTGAAAATATTTTTGATAAAGAAACTCAGAGATTAAATGTAAGTATCTTTGATAAAAAAATGCACAAACCAGAAAGCGCTAGAAATCTATCCACTTTAGAAACTCAAACATTTGATGGATTTTATAGCAAAGAAACCCAGAAGGTCAGTGAAAATATTTTCGATAAAGAAACTCAGCAAGTCAATGAAAATATTTGTGTTATCAAAACTCAGAGATTAAATGATGTTTTCAGTAAAGAAACTCAACAAGTGAACGAAAATATTAGTGGTTTGAAAACTCGGCAATTGAATGATGTTTTCACTAGAGAAACCCAGCAAGTTGACAAGAATATTTGCGATCTAGAAACGCAGCAGGTGAATGCAAATATTTGTGATATAAAAACTCAGCAATTGAATGATGTTTTCAACAAAGACACTCAGCGAGTAAACGAAAATATTTGTGACATAAAAACCCAGCAATTGAATGATGTTTTCTCTAAAGAAATCCAGCAAGTCGACAAGAGTATTTGTGATTTAGAAACTCAGTCATTGAATGAAAATATATTCGACAGAGAAACTCAGCAAGGCACCAAAAATATTTTTGATTCAAAAGCTCAGCGAGTTAATAAAAATATATTCGATGTTGAAACCCAGAAGCCCAGTGATGATGTGAAAGGTATTTTTGATCTAGATACTCAAAAAGCAGACATGAGTATCAGCAATATTGAAACACAAATCATTCCCGAGTCTCACAAAAAGAAGAGTATCTTTGAAAAGGAAACCCAGGAGAAGGAAGCAGGTGATCTTGATGCTGGAACGCAGAAACCAGATGACTCAATACACTCCACTGAAACCAAAAAAATCTTGTCACCATTAGTGGAGGTTTTAAGTAAACAAGCTGAAGAATCAGAAGAAAGCACCTGTGATATGATTACCCAAAAGTTGAATGTCCCGAACAATGAAGGAGTAAAAGATGAGGAAGATGAAGATGATGATATGACGCAAATCATATCGTCAACGCCAGCAGTCATAAACACAGCCAGAAAGAAATCTTTAGCAGCCTTGAATCGAAATTTAGCAAGAGACCATCTCGGCTCACCGATTGTAAGTGATTCCTCTCAGAAGTCTTTAAAAAGCAAACGTAGTAAAAGCCCTAATTCAAATAATCAGTCGTCAAACACAAGCTCTTTATACTCTATGGAATTGAACTCCGTCAATGGAGCAGAGGACATCGATCTTGAAGATTTAGGAAAAAAAGTTGACCCCAAAGTTGCGTCTATAGTCGGAAATATGGATGGAAAACCCCTGTAGAAGGTGAGGACATCAATGATGGCGATTTGAATGACATGTTAACTCAAAAACTACCTTTTTCAAGTAGCAAGCAAACCAGAAAAATCTCCAATGACTCCAAAAAAGGACGATTAGACCTCGATAACATGCCAACGCAAGTTATCAGTGAAAATCAGGAAGCCTCTACCAAAAAAACAAGAAGCATGAAGAAAGCACCACATTCCACATCAGAACTGATGGAAATGTCTACACAACTGATCGATGATAGTAGTTCAAATAGTAAATGGAATTGTGGAGATCGGAGTAGATTAAAGCGCAAACCAGCAAGTGCTAAAGAAGACCGGGATGTGTGCGACATGCTGACCCAGATGGTGCCTGCTGAAAAAATGAGCATCTCAAAACAATCAAATTATAACAATTCAACAATGGATTTAGATGAGATGCTCACACAGAAAATAGATACCATCGACGGTGTAGAAACCATTCGGAAAACTGAAAAGTCTCGCCTGAAACAAACTGCCTCCACTCCAAGAGTCTCCTCTAAAAGTTGTTTACAAAGCTCTTCTGTTGACAATCTAGACAATATGCTAACTCAAAAACTACCCTCAAAAGATGTCACATCTCATTCAGTTCTTTCGATGGACGTTTGTCAGAGTCAGCCGTTGGGTGTCTCTAAAAATTTGGATGTCATTTCAAGCGGCGATGAAACGGATGATGATATCGGTCAATTTGTCAAGCCACTAAGTAGTAAAAAACCAGAAGTAGAGCCTTCACTCTTTGATCAGGAGGTCGAAGCATTGTCTAAGAAAATGGAGCAACCGTGCAAAAATACTGCAAAAAGTACGTCTGTCCAAACTAGAACAGAATCTCCCGAAGTTCCAGAATCGCAGTCAATCATTACAGACGAAGAAATATCAGAGACTCCCTCGACAGGCTCAGATCCTGTTTTTTCGGACCAAGCAGCTTCATTTTTTAGAAACATTCCAGAGAAAAGCATGAATGATGCCTTGTCAACAGGGGAACCATTAGCCAAATTTCCAACTGCTGTGGAGAAAGACAGTGATTCCAAGTCATCAGGAACTGTGACTCCCGATGATCTCGCTTTTGTTCATGACCTCGTGGCCGCAGAAACAAAAACAGAGATGAAAGCAGAACTCGATCTCAATCTTCAAGCAGCTGATGAAAAAGCAGTTGTGAAAGAAGAACCCATTCTGAACCCTGTGACTGCAGATACAAAAGTAAATGTACAAACAGAGAAGAATGTAAAACTATCGGACAAACTAACTCCTGATAATCAGGAATTCAATAGCAACTCGACTAAAAAGCTGAGGGGAACCAAAGCCATAGAATTGAAAGCTGAGGAGGGAATTGGTTCGGAAGAAACTGTAGCAGAGAAAGCTACGACCAGTAAGCCGCTATTGGAAGATGAAACAAATGTCTCAGCTGAAGATAATTCTCAGCCTAAAAAAGTAGGAAGGAGAAGCAAAAAGCCTGGCCTTTCCAATCCAGAAAATCAACCTTCGATAGAAAAATCTAATAACCAAGAAGACACTTCACTTACAACAGTTGATCCAACTGACATTGCCAGTGAACCAGCCTCTCCACCTCCTTCCACAAAGACTAGCTCCAGAAGAGGTTCCAAAAATGCGAGCTGTGCAAAAGCAGGAGATGGGAGCACAACATCGGAGAAACAAGATGATTTGCCGTTAAGTAGGGTGCGCAGCAGTAGAACTAAAGTCACAGAAGGAAAGTACAAAGCCATGCTGAAAGGAGTACAAACATCCGAAGCTGAAGAAGAAAGCGGCAATCCTCGCTCAAGTAGAAGAAGCAAAAGAGGGGGACAAAATATTGTCATTAAAGCGGATGAAAACTCTAGAGATCCTGAGAAAGTCTCGGAGATCCCTTTGGTGGACGCTCCCATGAAGTCTTCGCGGGGCAAAATCTCATCAAACGAGAAGCCAAAAGAGCAAGGCCGTGCCAAAGGTCCACTTAGCAAGCTTGAATCAAAATCGAGCTCTATTTACGATTTCAGTTCAGATGAAAATGATCCTTTTAGAGAATTATCATCGTTGCAGACTCAGAGACGTTCACGTCAAATTTCGGATAGCACAGATGATGAGTTAGAATCAAAGAAACCAAAAACTAAAAATATTGCTTCAGCCGTTTCTAAAGATTCCATTCCAGAGGATAATACAACTACAAAGGACATTAACGATGCTGAAAAGAAGAAATCTACTCGTGGTAGACGTACTAAAATTTCACTGGATGTCACAGACGAAGCCCCCAAAAATGACATCAGTGTTGCAAAAGAGAAGGAATCAACCTGCGGGAAATCAAGGAAATCTCAAATTATTGATTCAGGTAGCGAGGAAGAAAATACTCGCTCTTCAAGGGCTGGCCGTAGTGCTGGTTTGAAACGTAAAGTTGAAGGAGACTCCCACAATGCTTCTCAAGATGCTACCCCCACTAAGAAAAAACTGTCTGAACTTGGAACGTCTAAAAAAGAGCCTTGCAAGGACCCGCAAGCTGAAATAAAAACTAGGACACCATCGAAAAGGAAAGCCCTTGAAGTGAAAGGAAGTTTTCCACCAGCAAGTGATGTTTCTACACCAAAGAAAAAGTTAAAATTAAATGACAAGATTGAAAATGATTCTGAGGCTTCTTCTTCGGATGCTGAGCTCTCGAAAACGAACACCTCTAGCACTAGGATGTCCAGGCGACAAACATTACAAGTTGAAAAAGTTGAGGACGTAAAAGAAGAATCTACCAGAGGCCGCAGAAGTACCAGAGGTGGAAAGCAGGCTTCGCAGAGTTTGGCAGGATCACAGACAACTAAATCAAAGGCTGAAACTTCTAGGAAAGATACTTCCGTGGGAAGAATGAGTCGTAAAGCTCCAGAAATTGGCCCAGAAGAAACGGCAGCACGAAATGAAACGGGTCGCAAGTCAAAAGTGAAAGAAGTAGTGCGCCTCTCAACAAGATCCAGCAGTCAGTCAGACACAGATTCTGTCAAAAGCACAGCCAAAGAAAGTGTCAAGAAACCATTAGATAGGAAAAGTCGGGCAAGATTAACTAGTCAATCGAGCAGTCAGTCCGATTCTGACTCCTTGAAAAGTGACTCGAAGCTCGCCAAAAAACTAATCGACCGCAAAAGTCAGGTAGCAACGAAAAGAAATTCAGTAATTGATGCAAGTACATCGGAAACTGAAAATGCCAGTCCCTCAAAGACAACAACGCCGGCTAAATCCAGAGTTTCAAGATTGGCAAAGCAAGAAGACTCAGTTGTAAGTCCGCTTTTTTAAAATTTTGTATCATTTAAATTTTTTCAATAATCTTGTGATTTTTCAGCAAAATTAAGTAAACGGGAAGAGAACATTTCATTAGTATTGAATGATTCTTTTGGTTTCGTAAGTGTTTACAATAAACATCGAATAAATGGCAAAAATATTAATAACGCCAATTACATAATATAACTGCTGTTTGGATTGCATTTTGCAAAAAGGAACCACTAGCATTGCAATGATGCTAAGTTTGTGCAACTTCATCCTTTGCAATAAAATTGCGGAAATTGTGAAAAACTATGAAATTTAGATGGTAATTTTTGTCTTAAATTCACAGTTTTTAGCGAGTAAAATAGAAACTATTAATGGATAATCGGGTTTTTCCTCCAAAGACAAAAGAAGTTGCACAATCTTAGCAACATTGCGATGCTAGTGGTTCCTTTTTGCAAAATGCAATCCATTTGATCTGTGTAAAAAGTACTTGAACGTGATCGAGGGAAAAACAAAGGTAAAATTATCAGCTAAAAAATACTTGTTTAAATCTTGTTTATGAGTTGACTTCTGAATTTTCCGTCCTGTGAATCATCTTCTACGTAAGATTTTGATAAGAAAATATAGGATGTTTGTTAAGACTCAGACCTTGTTCAGGGGGCCATTCTGCATGAAGACGGATCATAATAAAAGCTTACTAGGAAAAAATTCATGTGATGCTTAGTATATGCTTGTTTCTTTAGGGGTCTTCAGTGGTTGGTGTTTCATTGTTCTGTTGTCAGAATTATACTCATTCCTGTGAGATTGACTCTCATCAATTCATATCATCTGAAGAATACCGTATTGCTCTTTAATTCAAATTGATTTAACCTTTGCCTTTCTTAATTGTGTCTCCAGAGTCCTAGATCATCAACCCGGAAAATATCTGCACCAATCAAGAAATACCACATTATGTTTACTGGATTGGACGAAAAAACCCTCGCCAAATTTGAGAACATCGTTACTGCACTTGGTAAGCTCTCCTCTGCAGAAAATTAATCTTATTTTCCAAGTTACAAGCACCAAAAGCAATCAATTGATTGTCCTTGTACATTAATGACCAGTGTAACCTGGAGTCTGACAAGTTGTTTAAATGCCTTTTTATCCTGAAAAACCCATCAACCAATCATAGAAAAAAGACCAAGGCTGTAAGAAGGTGTTAATTGATCAGTCCATTGCGAAACATGGTAAAGTAAACATATGAAACATGCATCAGAGTATTTTCTGAAGTGTATTTCTCAAAAATGTTCTCGCTTAAACGGTTAAATTCAAACAACAAGCACCAAAATGTAAACAAATCCAATTCAATTATAAAAATTCCATAAAATTTAAGGTTTTTCTTAGTACATGACAGGTTGAGATGTAAGCCTTGCAGTGCTGCTAAGATTGCTCAACTAGAAGCATTGTTTGTAACTTATGCAAGAAAAAAAAACACTTAAAATGTGCCCCAAGCCGTAAATAACAAGGTGGTAAAATAGTGCTGGTTCCGCACTAGCAAGGCCAAGCAAGGCAATTTTTTTTTAATCGGATTATAAAATTTGAGCTCCAATGATTATCAGTGCCAGACAGAAGGAAAGAGTATTTGGCTAAGGCCAATGCATTGGAATACTAAGCTGCAGTCACGCCTAGGAATTTATAACGATCTTTTTGCCCAAACGTTCGGAATTTTTTGACCTTGCTTTCCTCGCCAAATATTGTGGACCCTGCACTATTTTACAAACTTGTTGTAACTTAGTATGTAATTCGAACATTTTCCAGTAATTTTGCTAAATTTTAATCAGAGTTTTTACAAATTTTCCCATGAATAGGATGCTGAAGCTTGTGAATTTGGTTTACCAATTCGAGGTTGCTCAGTAATACTGCCATGCTAGAAACAAAAGCTGTATCAGCCTTCAGACGTTGCCAAATTTCCTCTGTTCAAATAAACATTTTCAGGCCAACCTCTGAACATTTTTCCCTCAAATTTTTTTAGAGAGTTTCATTTGCAATCAGATCTAACTCATCTGAAAATTTTGAGAAAATATTACATAATAACTTTCCTCAATAATTAACATTTTACCAGATGAAATTTGACAACTCTGGAATGTTCATATGACGTTTTTTCTTAGCTTGGCAGAGTGGCAGTGTTGCAAGATTTATATCTTCTTTTATCATATCTAGTTTAAAATATAAAGAAGAAATCACAAAAATTACTTACCCAAATCACCTGAGAAGATGAATTATCATTTTGCATTTTTAATTCATCAAAATAACTTACTTTCAATCTAGTTTGTATGAAACCAATCCTTGCAATTTCGATTTTTTCAGGAGGAGTGTTGGAAGAAAATCCTTCATTATGTACAGTCTTGGTAACAGACAAAGTCAGGCGCACGATAAAATTTCTGTCAACGCTGGCGCAAGGGAAACCTATTGTCTCTATCAAGTGGTTGGAGGTCTCGAATAAATTGAAGTCTTTCAAAGGTAAGAGTCACTGCCGAAACTTGTCAATATGAACCAAGCTTCGCAGCATTTAATTAAAGAAGTAAATTTTATAACGTAAATGCTTGAACAGGGTGTCTAGCATCAGGATCTTACCGATTTTCCTGATTCTATCAGGATTTTCCCGATTTTTCCAATTCTATCAGGATTTGAGGTCAATCTGGATTTAATTCCGACTTTATCAGGATTTGAGGAAAAATCAGTCGTCAGATTGGATTTTTTTATCGAGCTATTTTTGTGAAATTACATTCGCCTCTTTTTCTCCGCAAAAAATCAGGATTTGGAAAAATTATGAAATCAGGATTTAGCATTCAAAAATCAGGATAAATCAGGATTTCCCAGAATGAAAAAAAACTAGACACCCTGTTGAATGCAGGGTATATTTGTGGTATTTATATGTGGTATATTCTTAAATTTTTGCAGGAAAAAGCCATTAAAACCTTAGATGGGTCAGTGGCTCCATTTGTTCAAATTCCATTTTCTTTAAGTATGGAGTGAACTGTGCTTTTGATTCGTCGGATTTTGATTAGCTTTTTCTCTGCTGAGGAATTTTGTTTTTTTGAAACTTCTGAATGAACTTTTTTGGTTTCAAAATTGGTCAAATTGGTTTTTTGGTCACAAAATTTCTTGTATGAATAGCTACGCTATAACACTGCAAAAATTCCTTGCCATCGTCCCATTTTATCCTAATTAGAGTAGAGTTCAAGGTGCATCAAAATAGTGCTTGCCACCGTGAAGTCTAAAAATTGCCTAAAAGGTGGTCTGAACCATAGAAGACCATGGGTTTTTTTTTTTTTTGGGGTTGTAAATCGCAAGTTTCTCAAATGTTTTATAATCTTGCCAAAATCTGAGAGTTAAATTAAATAATTGTTCATTCCTCTTTGAATTTTTCCCCACATCTCTGCCATTGAAGTCAATCTGAAACGAGTCTTGCTCCTGCATGTCGTTGTCTTAATTTGCTCTATTTTCCATGTTTGTAGATCCATTCGAATACTTGATTCAAGATAAACAGAGTGAACAGAATTTTGACTTCAATTTGTCAGAGTCCCTTACCAAAGCTCTGGACACACCTCTCCTAGCAGGATACTCCGTTTTTGTTACGCCATCAGTTAAACCCGAGCCATCTCAAATGAAAGGTGAGTAAAACAGAATAACTTTGCTAGTCTTTAATTGTGTTGAGCAGTTCATGTAGCAAAAACATAGGGGGAAAAGCCTGTCAGTGTATTTGACAAAATATCTCTATGCGTGCGAGGTATCTGAAGTCAGTTCTCTGAACCAGGCTAGGTTCCAAGCACACATGCCTCTTGACAGAAGCTGGTTGTCAGGGAAATTGGCTGAAGTAGGAGTTCAGATCCTCCTTCCTACAGCCATGACGCAGTATGAACACTCGAATGCTGCCAAGTTTCCTCCTAAGAAAAGGTTATTTTGGAGAAAGTTCTGAATATTTTTCCATGAAATTCTATAGATCGAATTGCAAATAAATTTCCCCGAAAAATCGGAAGAAAAATATTCTCAAATGTTCCCAAAAAATCATGAATAGTCAGAGGAAATTTGGCAACTGAAGGCTGGCAGTCTGAAGGCTCATTCCTTTTTTCCTTAGCATGGCAACATAGATAGAGCTTCAATTGGAGGTATTTCTATCAAACGGAACTATGAGCATTATGATGTGAGCCCTGTTATGCATGTATTCTTATGAGTCTCAGGGCTCATGTCTTATTGCACATAGTTCTGTTTGATAGAAATACATCCAATTATGAATACCTCTGAGCAGAGGTCATTAAGTAATAGCAGAAGCGCTGCGCAAAGGTACGGTTTTGCTGGACGCAGATGCTGTGGTAATGAAAGGGTCAATGACACCTAAAATTTCAAGATTGAGTTCTGATTCATACTCTGTGGAGTTCATACCGTGAAAAGTTTAACTTTTTGCGGTTGAAACTGACGAATTGCATATTTCAATATTATTTTTTTTTTATCTCAAGTCATCAATTCATAAATTTTATTCAGTGCTATTTCTGTGTAATCTAATTTTTGTATTTATTTTTCAGCAATCATCGAAAGTGCAGGAGGCAAATTTCTCAGCAAACAGCCTGCTCTCTGGAGCGAAAATAGTTTCATTGTTTCAAGTTTGGAGGACAAAAGTCATTGGCCCAAAGACAAAGGCTCCAAATTCACTCCAAAAATTGTCTCTGCTGAAATTATCTTACGAGGGATCCTGCAGCAGCGACTAGACTTTGAAGCCCACAAATTGAAATAAGTTTGGTAGTTTGAAGTTCCTTTTTTGTTATTTGTTTTTGCTCTTGATGTAAACTTTGTAATGAAGTTTTTTTAAATTTTATGCTTATTCATGAAGAAAATTATAAAAAAATCACTGTTGTGAATATTTTTTACTTTTATTAGCCATTTTCACTTCACTTCCTTTGTTTTTTTCTCAATTTTATATATCTGATTTTTTGCTCATTATTCTGTGCGTTATGTATTTTCTTTTTAAAAATTGTAAATTTTCTATCACATGCTGTGACCCATGTGGGCATCTCCTTTTTACCTTTCTATTGTTCTATAGCGGAGTCCAGTTGACAGGAAAGATTGTATTGTCACCAAAATTACATTGTTGAGAACCAAAGCAGCTTATTGGATTGAAAGTAATATTGTAGAATGGGTCAGTGGAATTCATTTTTTCAATCATTTTCTAAAAGTATGGAGTAAATTAAGCCCCTATAAATTTCTTCAGATTTTTTAAACTGTGAATGGCAAAGAAATTCCCTTTTAAACATGCCCAAATTGGGATGTGTTTGAAACAATATTTTTGGCGGGCTTTGACGATGTAACTATGTGGGAGAAATAGCATTAGCTGATTGGCTAAACTCAGCTTAAAGCATTGCCTGGCTCCATCAACTTGACTGTTGGCTTTTGATCGATCAGTCTTGGATCAGCTTTTTCTCTCGCTAGAAATGCTTATTTGAATTTTTTATAGAAAAGTATGAGTTTTCCCACACTAAATTTTATGCACGCATTTTTTCCCACAAAATTTTGCTTTACCACAATCCTGCAAAAATTCCTTGCCACTGCCTCATTTCATGTTAAAGGGAACATACTCACAAATCTATTTCGAGCAAAAAACTTGAAATTTTGTACCAAGAAGCATAAGTTTTAAGTGATTGTGTCCATTTTATATATGTTGTATGTATGTATAATTGTAATGTGAATTTTTTATCCAGGAGGATAATTATTTTTTGCTTCCTCAGGAATTGTTTGTTTCTATTTGTTATTCTTTTGAAAATTATACCTCAAAATGTTAGTACTTTTTTGAAAATTACCGCAAGAATTTCTTATAATTTTGATAATCATCTCAATATATCTGTAAGTATGTAGCTCCAATTAAGTAATGCAGTGAAGATTAAGACAACAACAAAATTTTACTATATTGCGTTGAAAGGAGTACGGTAAAACGAACGGATTTATGTGAAATCAGCCTAATTGTGTTTCTCATTGCCTAATTTTCTCCGATGTTATTTTGTTTTAACAGAGAACTACACCATAAGACTCCTATAAATGTGTGTGAATTTATCCTACGTTATGAAGAATTTATAAAAATTCAAGTTCCAGCTTTGTTTAGTTTTCTGTTGATAAAATAGAACATTAGAGAAAATCAGGCAATGTTCAATGTAGTTCAGCTGATCCATGCTGAATCCATCCAAATTAAGTTGTTGAAAAATCGAGTGTTCGAGAACAGGACACATTTTCAAATTTATCTTCGAACAAAAACATGTAATTTTGTACCAAGAAATGAATCCTGCAAAGTTATTGGGGCCATTTCATTTATGAGAAAAATGATTTGCCAGGGAAAAGTAGTCTCCTTCGATGAGTCTCTCTGTTTATTTTTTGCAAAAATGTGTTCATAAAAGTAGACTTAGGTAATACTTCATAACACATAATAACTAGATTTTAGTACTATTGTAAAAATCTTCTGTATCAACCAGTTTTAATTATATTCACAAATGTAAAAAGAAACTATAATTTGAAAAGTTCAATTGGATTGAGATTTGTACATTTTATTTTTAAATTTGGAGGTGGAGAATTCACAGTCAAATAAAATCTTGTAAAATTGTATAGAATCAATCTTTTTTCTTTTTTTCTAATTGTGTTGAATCTTTTTAATTTCAAAGTTAATCAGGGTTGTCACAGTTGGGGAATATCAGCAGGTATCAGTAGTTGTCATCAAAAAGTCAGAGAAAGCTTGAAAACATTAGGGAAAATGACGGATGTGTCCGGGAAAAATTGTTGAGTCACCTTGATTTGCTTTCTAGCATGGGTTTGACGTTTCGAATAATAAATCTTGCCCAAAAATTATTTCCAATTATGTCTTTATAACCATCTGCCATTTTTACTCTCAAGAGGGAAAACAGTGTGCAAGAGAAGAAGTTCCTTCGAGAAACTGGTCAACATAAAACTTAAATTCTCCATGATTTTTCGTATTCGATAGCAGAGGATTTGGTTCAAAATTTAAAGTCGTAAATTTGGATTGTTTCTCATGGAAGAGAAGAATTAGGAACGGAAATTTTGAAACGCCGCAATGGAGATACGTGGTTTCGCACTTCGGTCGCACCGATACGGACATCCAACAAGCTTAGATAGTTGCATCGAGTCCCCGTCACCGCCGACCAACGCGATTGTCGATCGAATCAACGACAGGTATTATGCGTAGGAAGTCAAAACGCCTTCAAATTTTTGAACGCAATGCGGACATCCGTCGAGGATGTATAGTTGTATCAAGGCGCCGTAGCAAGCGCGTCCCATTGTTTACCGTTACAGACGAGTATAAGTTGAGAGAGGCCAGTCATTATGCCTTCAATTTGACTCATACATATTTGTGGGCAAAATGAGAGACGACGTTTCTCCATTTGCGACGTTGCAGACTTCCTTAGAAATTTTACTTTTCCTTCGAGAAACTGGTCAACATAAAACTTAAATTCTCCATGATTTTTCGTATTCGATAGCAGAGGATTTGGTTCAAAATTTAAAGTCGTAAATTTGGATTGTTTCTCATGGAAGAGAAGAATTAGGAACGGAAATTTTGAAACGCCGCAATGGAGATACGTGGTTTCGCACTTCGGTCGCACCGATACGGACATCCAACAAGCTTAGATAGTTGCATCGAGTCCCCGTCACCGCCGACCAACGCGATTGTCGATCGAATCAACGACAGGTATTATGCGTAGGAAGTCAAAACGCCTTCAAATTTTTGAACGCAATGCGGACATCCGTCGAGGATGTATAGTTGTATCAAGGCGCCGTAGCAAGCGCGTCCCATTGTTTACCGTTACAGACGAGTATAAGTTGAGAGAGGCCAGTCATTATGCCTTCAATTTGACTCATACATATTTGTGGGCAAAATGAGAGACGACGTTTCTCCATTTGCGACGTTGCAGACTTCCTTAGAAATTTTACTTTTCCTTCGAGAAACTGGTCAACATAAAACTTAAATTCTCCATGATTTTTCGTATTCGATAGCAGAGGATTTGGTTCAAAATTTAAAGTCGTAAATTTGGATTGTTTCTCATGGAAGAGAAGAATTAGGAACGGAAATTTTGAAACGCCGCAATGGAGATACGTGGTTTCGCACTTCGGTCGCACCGATACGGACATCCAACAAGCTTAGATAGTTGCATCGAGTCCCCGTCACCGCCGACCAACGCGATTGTCGATCGAATCAACGACAGGTATTATGCGTAGGAAGTCAAAACGCCTTCAAATTTTTGAACGCAATGCGGACATCCGTCGAGGATGTATAGTTGTATCAAGGCGCCGTAGCAAGCGCGTCCCATTGTTTACCGTTACAGACGAGTATAAGTTGAGAGAGGCCAGTCATTATGCCTTCAATTTGACTCATACATATTTGTGGGCAAAATGAGAGACGACGTTTCTCCATTTGCGACGTTGCAGACTTCCTTAGAAATTTTACTTTTCCTTCGAGAAACTGGTCAACATAAAACTTAAATTCTCCATGATTTTTCGTATTCGATAGCAGAGGATTTGGTTCAAAATTTAAAGTCGTAAATTTGGATTGTTTCTCATGGAAGAGAAGAATTAGGAACGGAAATTTTGAAACGCCGCAATGGAGATACGTCGTTTCGCAATTCAGTCGGACCGATACGGACATCCAATAAGCTTAAATAGTTGCGTCGAGTCCCCGTCACCGCCGACCAACGTGATTGTCGATCGAATCAACGACAGGTATTATGCGTAGGAAGTCAAAACGCCTTCAAATTTTTGAACGCAATGCGGACATCCGTCGAGGATGTATAGTTGTATCAAGGCGCCGTAGCAAGCGCGTCCCATTGTTTACCGTTACAGACGAGTATAAGTTGAGAGAGGCCAGTCATTATGCCTTCAATTTGACTCATACATATTTGTGGGCAAAATGAGAGACGACGTTTCTCCATTTGCGACGTTGCAGACTTCCTTAGAAATTTTACTTTTCCTTCGAGAAACTGGTCAACATAAAACTTAAATTCTCCATGATTTTTCGTATTCGATAGCAGAGGATTTGGTTCAAAATTTAAAGTCGTAAATTTGGATTGTTTCTCATGGAAGAGAAGAATTAGGAACGGAAATTTTGAAACGCCGCAATGGAGATACGTGGTTTCGCACTTCGGTCGCACCGATACGGACATCCAACAAGCTTAGATAGTTGCATCGAGTCCCCGTCACCGCCGACCAACGCGATTGTCGATCGAATCAACGACAGGTATTATGCGTAGGAAGTCAAAACGCCTTCAAATTTTTGAACGCAATGCGGACATCCGTCGAGGATGTATAGTTGTATCAAGGCGCCGTAGCAAGCGCGTCCCATTGTTTACCGTTACAGACGAGTATAAGTTGAGAGAGGCCAGTCATTATGCCTTCAATTTGACTCATACATATTTGTGGGCAAAATGAGAGACGACGTTTCTCCATTTGCGACGTTGCAGACTTCCTTAGAAATTTTACTTTTCCTTCGAGAAACTGGTCAACATAAAACTTAAATTCTCCATGATTTTTCGTATTCGATAGCAGAGGATTTGGTTCAAAATTTAAAGTCGTAAATTTGGATTGTTTCTCATGGAAGAGAAGAATTAGGAACGGAAATTTTGAAACGCCGCAATGGAGATACGTGGTTTCGCACTTCGGTCGCACCGATACGGACATCCAACAAGCTTAGATAGTTGCATCGAGTCCCCGTCACCGCCGACCAACGCGATTGTCGATCGAATCAACGACAGGTATTATGCGTAGGAAGTCAAAACGCCTTCAAATTTTTGAACGCAATGCGGACATCCGTCGAGGATGTATAGTTGTATCAAGGCGCCGTAGCAAGCGCGTCCCATTGTTTACCGTTACAGACGAGTATAAGTTGAGAGAGGCCAGTCATTATGCCTTCAATTTGACTCATACATATTTGTGGGCAAAATGAGAGACGACGTTTCTCCATTTGCGACGTTGCAGACTTCCTTAGAAATTTTACTTTTCCTTCGAGAAACTGGTCAACATAAAACTTAAATTCTCCATGATTTTTCGTATTCGATAGCAGAAGATTTGGTTCAAAATTTAAAGTCGTAAATTTGGATTGTTTCTCATGGAAGAGAAGAATTAGGAACGGAAATTTTGAAACGCCGCAATGGAGATACGTGGTTTCGCACTTCGGTCGCACCGATACGGACATCCAACAAGCTTAGATAGTTGCATCGAGTCCCCGTCACCGCCGACCAACGCGATTGTCGATCGAATCAACGACAGGTATTATGCGTAGGAAGTCAAAACGCCTTCAAATTTTTGAACGCAATGCGGATATCCGTCGAGGTTGTATAGTTGTATCAAGGCGCCGTAGCAAGCGCGTCCCATTGTTTACAGTTACAGACGAATATAAGTTGAGAGAGGCCAGTCATTATGCCTTCAATTTTACTCATACATATTTGTGGGCAAAATGAGAGACGACGTTTCTCCATTTGCGACGTTGCAGACTTCCTTAGAAATTTTACTTTTCCTTCGAGAAACTGGTCAACATAAAACTTAAATTCTCCATGATTTTTCGTATTCGATAGCAGAGGATTTGGTTCAAAATTTAAAGTCGTAAATTTGGATTGTTTCTCATGGAAGAGAAGAATTAGGAACGGAAATTTTGAAACGCCGCAATGGAGATACGTGGTTTCGCACTTCGGTCGCACCGATACGGACATCCAACAAGCTTAGATAGTTGCATCGAGTCCCCGTCACCGCCGACCAACGCGATTGTCGATCGAATCAACGACAGGTATTATGCGTAGGAAGTCAAAACGCCTTCAAATTTTTGAACGCAATGCGGACATCCGTCGAGGTTGTATAGTTGTATCAAGGCCCGTAGTCTTCTTCTTTTTTAATATATAATTTGAGAAATAGAATGAAATTGTGAATTAACCTCTGTACTAATTGCGAGGGGCGTTGGTCCATTTGAAAGGTGTTGTACTCAATGCTTCGGGAAAATTATAAATTATTTTCTGGGGTTTGTCCTCGATTTTTAAATCCCTAAAAACTCATAAATTGGATGATGGGAAGTAGGGGTTTTTCCTTTTTTGTTTTTCGGAAAAGTTTTGTTGCTACGCATCTTACTTTACTATTTGCTGTCTTTTTATCAGCTGTTTTCATTCAACAATCATCATTAAATGAGGTTACCACCAACACTCAACTGCCATCGACCTACATTTTTCTTTTCCCGCGTTTTTTTTACGCTTTGTCATATCATCTTCCCGCGTTTTTTCTTTTCCAATTTTACCCCCCAAATCGTGATTGGCTCCATCTTTTTCCTATTTCCAATTTTCCCTCATCAAGTCAATAACCTCCAATTTTTCTTTCTCATAACATTCATGTGGAACAGTAAGATGAAGAAACTCGAAAAAAAAAAACTTTTGAAACAGAAAATACGGAAAACGTATAGAGGAAGGAACAAGAACAGGAAGAAGAAGAAGAAAAAGCGGAAGAATTGGATGAAGATAAAGAGGGAGCAGAAAAGGGAGCAGAAAATGAAGAAGAAAAAGAAGAAAAAAAGAAGAAAAGAAAAAAGGAGAACGAAAAAGAGAAGAGTTGAAGGAAAAATTGGAAAAAAAGCGGGGCAGAAATCGAAAAAGAAGAAGCAACAATTAAAAGGAACTAAGTTTAATAACAAAGGTAAAAGCTTAAAAAGAAGTTTGTATGAAGGTTTAAAAAAAAATTTTAATTTAAAGGTTACAAAATAAACCTATAATTTTTGAAAAAAATTGTTATATTTATTATTTCAAAGAAAAATTAGGACCAATTCAAAGACAAACCAGAAAAGTAAATGAAAAAAAAAAAAAAAAAAAAAAAAAAAAAGGACATGTGAAAGGGAAAGGTGTACATGAAAAATAAGGGGCTGCGAAGCAGCCTCATAAGCCCCTAGTCTTGATTTATTTTGCGAGGAAAGCTCCATACTCTTAGAGATGCCTAGGTCCTTCAGTTTCGTATGATACTGTGCAACACCTCTGTTGCGAAATAGTTGCTTGAAGCGCCGCGGCGGGCACGCGCATTGGCGCCTACAAACCTAACAGGGATACTTCACGCATTGCGCAATGCGTGAAGTATCCCTGTTAGGTTTGTAGGCGCCAATGCGCGTGTCGCGCTGGCAGCACGCCGCGCGCCGCTCCGCTCTATGTTAGGCTGTAATATTTAAACTCGAGGGGTCAACGTTGTTCAACTCATGATTTCGAAATGTTTGCACACTCTGCATGGATTATTCTAATTTAAATTTATGAAAAAGAATTGTGTATTGAGGGAAAATTGAATGTGTGTCCTTGGTTTTTTTCTCTCGTATTCATTTTTGTACAGTTTCTTTCTTTCTTTTGGTAAAGGCAAGGGAGAAATCAGTACAAGTGATGATGAAGCATTTTTTTATTCATGTATGTATTTTTTCTTTTTTTTTTAGTTCAAATATTTTTGCAAGCTGAAGGAGAGTTTTCATTGATATGATCCTTCTTAATACTTTCTTCTAAGGTACAAAATGAAAGAAACAGAAAAAAAGGAACTTAAGACCAATTAACGAAATTAAATATTACAATGATAAGTAGATCTGTACAAAACTTGACTTTATAGACTTTCAAACTTTTTAACAACAAACGATGATTTCAATTTATTGGTCATTATTTACAACTTTATTGTAGGCTAATATCAAACCTACCGCGTAAGTTACGTGAGTCAAATGTTGGGAAATTTTGTAACTACTCCAGAAAAATTAGACCGCCGTCTTGTATAGAGAGAGAGAGAATTTGGTGTATACACTGAATTTTGTGAGCTATGACTCCCTAAAGACTTTAGTGCTAAATTTTTCAAGCAATACTCGCACAGACGAAACATATTTTTTTACAAAATTTTGGAGTCGGATGCATTTTCAGTATAATTCTCGTCATTTTATTTCATACTTTTAGGAACTTATCTCATTTGGCATATAAAGTAGGCATATTTAATTTCGATATTTACAGTCGAAAAATGCATATCTCAGATTGGAACGTTGCTAATGTCTGCTCATGTATTATTCCTCTTAAAAAAAGCAACTGACAGTTTTACTTGAAATTTTCCGTGAATTTTTTATTCTTTTTTTTAAAAAACTTCGAGGCGATATTTCGGTCATTTTTTTCAAAAGGATTGAGATATGTTCTAAAATTTTTAAACGTTTAATTGGGGGCATAGATTTTTCAACTTAAGCTATCGGTAAAAAAAAATAAATAAGTGGATACCTAGTACGGATACAAAAAGGGGTAACTTTGGTTGCAATAGGGTAAACTAAAGAGGGCGAGGCGAATGGATGAGAGGTAAAGGGCTTTTGAAATCAAGTTAACGATCACTGATTCTCTATTGATTGTCCATCTATAAAATCAAATGAGACATTCCTCTTTTGCAAAGTTCTGGAATAGTTCAGAGACACCACTGATTGCTCCTGGCAGAGTTTGCAGTTATAAGAAAACTAAGACAGTACATAGTGAGGCAGATGGGTAAAATTAGTTAGTGAAATCGAGAGATCTAACGACATTTGTAGAGAGCATAATTTTCAAATCTTGACGGTAAATCCTCATAGAAAATAAAGTACTTAAGCTAATTTTACAGCACACCCAATAACAATGGCAGTGGAGAGGATTACTTCGGCAGTGATGGGAACACGCCAAGACTGCATTAACTAAAATATATGTGTATTGGCTCAATGGTACTGGTAACTTCAATGGTAACTTATCTATGTGATTTTTTCAGAAAAGGGTAGTTTATCCTGTAAAAAACATATTACCTTCATCAATTGTTTCTGAAAAAATTTGACAATTTATCTTAATGAAAATGTGATACCTAAGAAAAATAACCTTCTGCAGTTATCATACAAATACATTTTCTATTTCCACAAGTTTCTTTCAAATTCTCATGTGAAAATGCATCGCAACTCATTTGACCCTTATACTTACATTTTTGACAGTTTCAAAATTTCCACAGCGAGAGCAATCAATATGATTAATACAACTTGAAATTCGTCTAAACGTTGATCATTTATGCATAACGTCTTTAACGGGTATAATTAATGATTTAACTTGCACTTTAATACTTGTCATGGACAAAAAGTAGGTGTGCACTAATTGGACGTATTTATGCTAAAATACGTTTGTACTTTTACTTTATTCTAAAACGCAATCCCTATGCACATAACTCTCTTTAGAATAAATACGTCCAAATGTGGTAGAGAAACCTAATATCACAATAATAATTTGATAGTCATTAATCAAGTTTCTAAATTCATTCAATTAGGTGTGAATAGATATTAAAGTTACATGATGTCATGGAATGAGCAGTGAAAGATAGAGAAGTATACCTAATAATAAGAATACTGCATGGCTTAATTTTAAAAAGTCAGGCCCGTTGATTTCAAGCGAGTAAGATTATCTCCCGAATTAAATTCATTTGCCTCTCTCAACGAAATGTAGCACCCCCTTTCATCTGTCTGGTGTTGAAAGAATAGTATATCTTCAATACTGTCACACTACGATCTCTCCTTACATACAAAGGAGAGCTAAACATTCGGCGACTCTGGAAGTAAGTCCGACAACATGTTTACACAATGCCTGCCATGCGCAACAATTCGCGTTTGACGGCTGGGCATGTTGCCTAAGCAATAAAATGAAGGCGCGCTGATTTCACGCTGAGCTCATTGGGCCATGATACTCATCTAACTCCCCAAGAAAATGTGACAAATGTATATTGCACGAATAACAGATGCGTTTTATTTCTAATAGATTTGTCCGTCAATCCCAATAATCAACCTGCAGGCTCGTGCCTAACGCAGCAGGTTAATGTGGATGAAGAAGAAAGGGTTCATAGTGTCGTTTTCATAATCGTTCCTTGAACATTAAGATCTCCTTAAGTCATAAGAATTACATAGGTTAAGGAAGCCTAAACATTTAGAGAACGACTTTGAATAGTTACTCCTTAAGGAAAGGTGTTCCTGTTGTTACAGGAACAACTATGGGTCGTATTCAAAGTCGTCCTTTAGATGCTCAGGCTTTCTTAACCAATGCAATTCTTATGGCTTAAGGAGGTCTTAATATTTACGGAACAATTATAAATTTGAAATTGCGCGTTGGGCATGAGCCTGCAGGTTGATTATTGGGATTGATAGACAAATCCATGGACAAAGAAAACAGAAGGAAAATGGAACGATCCCATGGGATGAAACGGGTGGTTGTTTTAAACTACGAGGGAAATGATGGACTAACTATAGGGATCCTCGTGGGTTGCCGTTAGTTAGTCTGATACATATCTCCTTTGTTCATTGCAGGGTTGGTTCAAAGAACTTTTTACTTTTTTTTAGACTTTTTGTCTTTACCGTAGACCCTGAATGAGAACTTAAATTCAAGGAAAGTAAAGTTTTATTATGTTCATAACCAATTAACCCTTTTTCACCGTCGGAGCTCACTAGACCACTTTATATTCATGATAAATTCAAAGAACATTGCTGTTAAAGTTTGAGTACCCCTTGGATTTAGCATTTTTTGTATGGTCTACGTTAAAGGCAAAATCTATTAATTTTGTCTTTACCGTAGATTATACAAAAAGTGCGCTAAATCTAAGGGATACTCAATTTTTGACGGCAATGTTCCTTAAATTTATCATGAATAAGAACCGGTCTAGTGAGTTCTGTCTGTAAAAATGTTCATGAACATTTAAAACTACATTTCCCTTGAACTTAGGTAAGTCCTCGTTCAGGGTCCACTCTAAGGACAAAAGGTCGAAAAAAAGTAAAAAGTTATTTGGAGTAACCGTGAGGTTAACCGCTCCCACTAATACTGCCGCGCTCAGGAAGAACGCCGCATGAACATTCGAGAGCTGCCAAATTTTCCTGGGTAAAACATAGATTTTCGACGAAATTTATGTATATTTATCCTTAAAATTTTCAGATACTTTCAGATTAAATTGCGAACAAAATAGTCTGAAAAATTAAAGGAAAAATATATATGTCGCAAGCAATTGGCAATCGCCGGCAATTTCCAAGCCAGTGGTGAATAAATATAGAAAATCATAAAATTCAAAAATTAAAGGAAAAGATCAGAGTGCTGATTATGTTGCCGATCATGTGAATAGACACTTTCCCATCCTTAAAAACACGGCAGGAATATGCACACTTAGGAGAGCGTGTATGTAGTGAACTCCGTGACATTGGTTGGGTTGAGATCGGACAGGCAACTAAGCTAACATCGCGACAAAGCGTGGAGTATCACACAAAATGAAGGCGCTTTAAGCCGAGCTCATACTTTTGAAGACCATGACCCTTAAAGATTGAATTATGCCGATGCGCACTATTGCGATATTGCGATTGATTGATACAACGGGTGGACCGCTTGCAAATTGCTGGCAATTGCTAATTGCCTGAGACAAATCGACGGTGAAAGTCGGCAATCACATAACTCGTTTGCGGTGTCTGAAAATCTCCGCCTCTACGTCATTTTTTTAAAGGAGAACAAGACCTCCAACTTCAGATGCGTGCAAACAACACTTCTTACGTGTACATTATCAAGTTCAACTCTGGCGAGGAAGAAAACGGAATCCCAAGGAATGGGGGCGGAAATTTTCGGAACTCAGGCTTCTCCTTGTGCCTATGCTCAATCCGCCTGCCCCCCCCCCCCCCCCCAAGAACGTTTGCAAATCATCTCATGTAGATGTTCGAAAGGCTGGAGTAACTGCTGCTCTTGTAAGAGAGCTGGTCTACCATGCAGTGACATTTGTCTACATTGTTCGAATCCGGCTTGGGATGCAGCAATCAAACAGAAACACTGATCGAAGAGGAAGCAGAGGATGAATTTAAACTCCCTCTTTCTATATTTTGTATTAATTCATTACCTTTTAGTTACTTTGAAAAAAGAAGATTTGTTGTTTGACAAATTGTATTTGAATAAGGAAGCATAAAATAATAACATTATCTTCAAGCGCGACCGTTGACATGTATTAACTATACAACATGCATGACCTAAAGGGGAGGGGGGGGGGGGGTTCATGATAAAAGGAAATTAGCACATATTTAAATGGATAATATGACTTACCCTCGCGGTAAATCTACCAAAAAAGTGAAGCCGTTTCATCTTGGACCGCAACAATTCATGGCGCGGCCAAGCCGAGCCTCACCGCATAGTAGCCGCCGTTGGTTCGGACCGCATGGCGCTCCGGGGGCGGACCCCCTAGTGAATTCATAATCATTTTTAGTATGGAAATTTTATACTCTTTCATTCCTGTGAGAACACTTTTTTGCCTCAGACTCGCCGTTTTTAAGATAATTACAGATTTTGTTGAAAAAACGCGATTTCTCGCAAGATTTGACTTTCCTAGCCGCAGGAAACTACCGCCATATCTCACGAACCAGAAGTCGCAATTTGTATGACGATTTGCCGATGTTGCATATTTTATTAAAAAACGTTAGGAAGTCTGCGACGTCGCAAACCGAGTTATGTGATTGCCAACTTTTACCGTCGAAATACAATTTCCCCAATAAATTCGTATTTTATCAGAGGAAATTTGGCAAGGCCTGAAGATTCATACGGTATTTTTCTTTAGCTTGGGAGAATAGGATCCTGGATTATCTTTTTGTGATCTCTGTCCATGGCTGTGTGTATGGACTTGGCGAATGAGTCGGGTGGGCTCAAACGTAGCTCTCCTGGAGCTTGTTGAGGGGGATCCTGGTGGCGGTGAACTTGGTGATCTTGGTGGTGAGGCTGTCCTCGAGGACGAGGGAGGCGGAGCAGGTGTCGTCGAAGGAGATCATCTTGACGACGCTCTTCTTGAGGAGGTAGCCGTGCTCCGAGGAGGAGGACTTGGACTTCTGGCTCGAGCTCGTGTTGGTCAGCGTCGTCGTCGTGAACGTGCTCTTCCGCGCCAGCACCCGACTTCCCCGCCGCCGCTTCTTGAAACGGTGCATCTTGCAGCAGCAGATGTTCCTACCGACAAAACACCAAAACATTCTCACCGATATTTTGTCAATTTTTATATGCCCCCAGCCAGTCCCTCGAATCAGGTATCTCAAGTAGCAAAATGAAAATATTTTATGAAACAAAATTAATGAAAAAAAAGGAAAAGTAGCTAGCATTATGGAAAGTAGACAGAAAATTTAAAGTGAGTGTCACTATTTACCAAAGAAAATAGGTCTATTTCCTGTCTACAAAATGGATCTATTTTCCGTCTAGAAAATTGACAGGGCTATTTCCTTACGAAAAATATCCAAAAACCTGATGGAAAATAAAAAAAATTGGATATTTTCTTTATCTATTTCTTAGAAATTTAAAATTCAGAAAACAGATAGAAAAAACACAGAATGTAGACAACAAAATTGTCTGTTTTCCTTGTATTTAGTGTCCGGAACATAGACAGAAAATAGAAGTTTTTTTAATAATTTTCTTACTTCTATTTTATACATCTATTTTCTTTCTATTTCATTCTTGTGTCTAGCAAATAGACAGTTTCTAAATTAGTGCTAGACAGAAAATAGAACCCCATGCTACTTGGGTAACGTGAACCGATCGACATTGCTTCGACTGACTAATTATTGAAACTGGTGTCGATTCGATCAACACGAATCGGTGGAAAAATAAAAACGTGGACCGATCGACGTTATTCGATCGGCAATCGTAAATCGACCGGCAAACCCGTGAATCGATCGGAAAACTCGTGACTCGATCGACGAATCCAGGAATAGAGAATTTGCAGGTGTCTTAAATTTTGAGAATTTCATCCTTAAAATGATACTGCTAGGGAAACTGAGTAGTAGGATATCCTTGGTTTCTAAATTGGACAATTATTGGAGAAAATATGACGAAATAACCTAATCTGCTGAAATACATGTGTCTAAACGGAAAATGCCGCCAGATGACGGCAGAAGGCGGCACATTTTCTCACTTTTAAATCTGCTCCAATTTCCCATGTCAGAAAAAAGGTATGAACAATACTGCAAACTCAGCTCATTAGGCACTCTCAGATGAGACAATAAAATTTTTGTGTGCAAATTCTCCATTGATCAAAAAACCCGCTAACCGATCGGGAAACCTGTGAGTCGTTCGACAACTCCGTGAATCGATCGACAACACCGCGAATCAATCATAAACCCGTGAATCGATCGAATTTTGTCGATCGAACCCATATCCTCCATATCAAGTACCTAGAGAAATCGACAGCAGATACGCTACGAGTTTCTGAATCGTTGCAATAACGATACATATTTTCCCTTCAATCAATCGTAAAACAGGGCAAAGAATCAGAAGCGCCCAACTGATTTCAAACAAAATCAAAGCAAATTTCGACCCGATATTTTGGTTATTATTTTCATCAACAAAAAAAATTAAACATCATCCAAATTTCTGAAGCCCTGCAATTAAGATCAGAAGCGGCCGGGGAACATTATGTTTTCGCCGGAAAACATACAGGATTGCAAAATCTCTACAATCCTGTGATCCTAGGCTTGCAAGCTGGCGGTGTGCACTGTTCGGAAATTGTGTACACCGGGGTAGGTTCAACAACAAGAAAATGTGTCTTTTCAACAACTTGAGCGCGCACCGCGGTATACGCGTAATGCATGAAGTATTCTGCAGACTTGTAAGGCGCTATACAATGCGCCGCGCGCACCGTGCTGTACGCGCAATGCATGAAGTATCCTGCGGTCTTGTAAGGCGCTACAATGCGTTTCGCGCCGTGAGCGCCCGCCCCGCGCCGACCGCATTGTGTTTGATGTGATTACACAGGTTGTTCCTAAACGAAGTCAGAAATTAAGGTTCCTAATTGTAAATGAAATTCACTTGGTAAATGAGCCCTTTCGAAGCGTAGGATATGGATTCGATCGAAATGAATCGATCGGAAAGTTAAAACGTGAATTGATCGAAAAACTCGTGAATCGATCGAATCGACGCCGTTTATTTTAATAATTTGTCAGTTGAATTGGTGTCGATCGGTTCAAGGCTGTCGGTAAGGCGGTAAAGATTATTTTGAAAGTTTATTATTTAATTTTCATGAGCTTTTCGCAAAAATATTAAGAAATCCTCTAATTCGCGAAAAGCTCACGAAAATGATGACTTTTTTATACATAACAGTTACATAAAAATGTTCACTTTTAACACTTTCATATGCATGCGTTACATAAAAAAATAAAAAAATTGTCTATAAACAAAAAAATTACCTTATGTAGCTTTTATCATTTTTTATTTTACGGTCAGGTCTGAACTTTGATTTTTTTTAATATAAGCGTTACACGCTTTTTATATAAAACTACCATTCAGATAACAGATATGTTTTTTTTATATTTTTTTTAGAAAAGCAAAAATTTGTTCTGCTACTAGGGACGGGAGTAAAGTAGAAAATGGTTAGGTGAAGCTTACCTGAAGCCCTCGCGGAACTTGGTGGACATGAGATTATACAAGATGGGGTTGACGGCGGAGTTGAGATGAAACATGATGCGGCAGAAGAAGAGGACGTTGTAGTACTTCTCGGCGCCGAGGCCCATGACGACCTCGGGCGGGGTGAGGATGATGAGGAGGGTGAAGGCCCGGAAGGGGAGGAGGCAGACGAAGAAGGAGAGGACGACGGTGGCGAGCATGGCGACGACCTGGCGGCGGTAGCGGACGGCGGCCGTGTTGGCCGCGGGGGCGACGATCCCCGGGTTGGACATGAGGTGCCGCGCGATGATGGAGTAGAGCACGATGAGGATGAAGAGCGGCAGGAAGAAGAACGCCGAGATGGAGGTGATGAAGAACGCCGCCCGCCAGAAGGTGTCCGCCTGCGTCAGGCACACCGCCACGAACGTCGAGTCGTACCACATCTCCGTGTGGTACTCCGCGATCGTCAGGATCGGGCTGCAAACACACACGTAAAAACAGTCAGAAAGAGCACACGGAAAAAAATTCAAGGAATTTTTCAAAATTTACAGTCCTTCAAAATGAGCTGAAAGGGTGATTTGCCCGTAGACAAAATCTACTGCCCTTCTCAGTGAGCTCTCGTGTGATTAAAGTGCCCTCGCTGTATCACGCGTAACCCTTCAATTTTGAGTTTAGTCCAAGGATCTCTTAGGAACTTAAATTAATGACCCAGGTGGTGTGCTTGATGCAAACTTTCAAAGAATTGAAGACATTTTTTAAAAATTTATAGTCCTTCAAAATGAGCTGTTTGTGTGATGTCGCGGAACAAAGTTCCCTACTTTTGTGCCTCGTATCCCTTGAATTTTGAGTTTAGTTCAAAGATCTTTTAGGAACTTAAATTAATGACCCAGGTGATGTGCTTGATGCCCACTTTTAAAGAATTAAAGGCATTTTTCAAAATTTACAGTCCTTCAGTAAAGGCGCGCGAGATAATGGGTGTGAAGATTGACATCGTGCACGATATCAGGTCCAAGCAGTTGGTCTGGTATGGACATGTGCGAAGAATGGAGACGATCGGTTGCCCAAGCAGGTTTTCAATTGGGTCCCTCCCGGAAGGCGACGGCGTGGACGTCTTGTGAATGGTTGGCGCCAGGAAGTGGAGGAGGAGATCAGAAGGTGCCAATTGCCTGATGGTCTCTGGGAGGATGGGGCCAATGGCGATTGGGCGTCGCAGAGCGCGAGGCTACGCTATAAAAGCGGCTTAATGTATGTACAGTCCTTCAAAATGAGCTTTCCGTGTGATTTGGCTAAGAATCAACCTTGGCCCCTAGCCCCCCCCCCCCCAAATTTTAGCGTACCCCAAAATCGGTTGACGAGCATAAGGAGTCCATAGAAATGGTCTTCCCTGCAAATTCTGAATGAAATTGAACAGATAGATCCTGATGTATGGCTGTACACAGATTTGGGGGACGTCTGACGGACGGACATACATTTTTTCAAGTATGGTTATTTTGACTCCATGGACCTTAAAACGTCTAGAAATTATGAAATTTCCACTTTTTTTCTTTTTTGTTTCTTGGAGGATGACAATACCTTCGCTACCCTATGGGAGCGAGAAATTAAAAACCAGGTCTCGAGGCATCTCGAGGATTCTTTACCCCGTGACGTAGATACCTATAGTTAAGAGCCGAACATAAGTAATATCTGGGAAAAAAAGTTATATGCATTTTAGGCATCACCGATGAAGGTTCTAATAAGTAAAGAATTTGGTTTCTTTAGCTTTTATTTGCGCGTTTGCTAAATGGTTTTTTTTTTCAAGCGGGAGGTTTCAAATATAAAATATAAAAAAACATTTATTACTCACTAAAACGTCAAAGTCGGAAGCTTCCGATGTGTTGAAAGAATGTGCGTTCTCGCACTTTCACTGTTGAAGTGACTTCACCTAAATTTTATACCTTTGCACGTGCTGGCGCCGGGTGCGCAGCGAAAACTGAAACGCCTTCACTTGTTTGCGTATGCAATATGGATGTCCGGAGAGCACTAATATTTGTATCATAGCCAGGCGTTACACCATGTCTATGTCGGCCCTCGTCTCGTTTAGCAGGAAGATAGAAAGATGTTTTAAGCATCGACAAAGAAAAGTAGAACACGGAGGAGATAAAAACACGTGGCACTATTGCTATGTTTACTATGTTACACCTGTGTTGTTCTTTCAGTTTAAGAAATAAAATCGAATGAACATTACTGTATGAAATTTTCACACAATATTCTGAATCGAATGAAAGAAGATTGGTAAAAATTTCAATAGATGATTTTATTTTCATTTTGAGAAAAATCTCGATTTAATGTGAAAAATTACATGGACATCTTTCAATCCCGATATTGAGGCGGGACAATGATCTCTAAGTTTTTTTAAAGTATTCTATGAGACAAGTTGTACTTAATTCGACCACTTAATTCAATTTTTTCTTCTTCTTTCATTTCACGAAATTTACAAATCGACTTCGATCCTCTACAATAAATAAATAAAGGTCTTCCTCAGCAGAGTTTAGACCCAGACGCCTTCGCGCATGAATGATGCAATACGTTGCGCAAGAGTTTGAAATAAGTTATCCTGTTTCTTGAGTAACTTTTCAAAGGTATCACGCGATGACGCGAAGTTAAGTGAATGAGACACATCATTAAAAGTGTTTCAGGACACAGATCATTTATTTTACCATAATAACTTCAATAAATAAATAAATAAATAAATTAATTAATTAATAAATATAAACATTTAAAAGAAACACAAAGAGGAGTGACTACAACCATCAAATGGGTACAAATGTTACTAGAACATACATGTGAACCACATGTTACATGTGGTTACTAGACATACAATTTTGATATTAACATATTTCACAGAAATTTTTACAATTTTTCGCCCTTTTATTCCACGAAAAATAGTCATAATACACAACGGAAATGTTAAACATAAGAGTATTCTGTGACGAAGATTCCCACAAGCCGACAATACTGGATTCCGCCAATTTAAACTGTGTAAAGTAATCGATATCTATCAAAGAAGACCACTGAACCTGGAATCGATTATTCTAACTGAATTTAAAGAACGAAAAATGGTGTTTCTAGCCTGCGAGAACAGCCACTGGTATCAGTGGCGCGGCGTGCTTTACGATACATCGATTGATCTGCCATTGAAACCTATGAGAAAGGATCGATGAACAGGGCTTCGCAAGGTACCAATTTTTTACTATAGCTTCAAATGGATAAAATATCGATAATCGATCATTACGCCTCGCCACTGATCGGTATCTGATAAACACGTAGATACGGTTGCTAATTGCTACTTTCGTTAAACGCAGTCAAACATTCATATATTTCAGTTGTAAGGAAACAACGGAATTATAATTTTTTGGAAGTTCAAAGAGGTGATTGACGAATAAACAGTTTGAATGCTTCCTGGCAGAAAAAGACAGTTAGTATAACTTCTCATTTTTTCTGCAAAAGCATTGTGATGCATTATTTTTACCGAGACTGAAATGTGTTACAAAAATTGGGGGGAAGGAAGTGGGGGTGAGGCATCGATAAAGGGAGAATGATTTCACCAAGAACGACACAAATACACAAAAAAAGGATACAAGAAGCAGACAAAACGACAATAAGACACAGAACAAGAAAACAGTCGAGAACATTAGACGGGAGGGGGGGGGGAATACAAGGACACAACCTTTGAATCCTTGACATTATAATGTAGATTGACTCTTTCATTTTTATGCATGTCTGGAAAAGTTTCATCTGAATTCAGAAACCAGGATAAAAATAAGATGTTAATCGTTAGAATACAAAGTCCGGTTATTTTTACGACACTTTTTCGGGATTCTGATACGCTTTGGCGTGGGAGGATGGTGATATTTTCAGTCATGTCACCAAACGGTGATGGAATTTTCACTCACACGGATTTAATGTTCAGTGCTCTCAGATACTCGAGAAAGCTATTTTTATTCAGGAACATTATAATGAGGGACATCCATTGCGATTTTGTTTGTAAGTATAGGTGTCGCAAGCAAATCATTCCACCACGTGTCTCCTTTGGCTTACAGAAAATCACCCATTCTTAGAGGTACGATAAAAAAATCTCTTAGTAGGTTAATGATCGCTCTACACGAAAAGTTTCGGAGTGTCCTTTATCGAATTGGTTCAAAACTCAATCGATAATTTTAGGACGCGAGAATACAGATCATACATCGTCGTGAGATTCTTAATGGTACCGTAATACGCAAAAATCCACTTAGCTGTATACTACTACTTACTCCGGTAAAAAAGGAAGAGGAGGAGGTAAGATGAAATAAGAAAGATAAGAAAGGAGAGAAAAGAAGGGAGTAAGATAAGCAGCATAATAAAGAGAGAACATTGTTTTGAAAAGTGCTACAATGATGTAATGGACTTCTTACCCCCGTTTTACAATTTTTACACCTCTTCCAACCCGAAAAAACCATCGGCACTCGCACACCGATACAAACAGTCACCGACGAGTATAATAACAATAACGAATATCACTCATTTTAAAACATTTTTACAATAAAACATCAAACTTAAACTAGAAACACAAAAATTAATACTTTGGTTGGAAATTTCAGGAATTGATTACACATCATAACAAATGAAAGGAAAGGAACTGCGCCAGTTTGCTGCATTATCTCTCAGGGAGAGATTTACTTTGCGGTGTTTCCGAATTTCCGCTCCTAATTTATTTTTCCAGAGAGAAACAATTCAACTTTGTGCACTGAAATGTATGCAGAATATTCTGCTGATAGAGAAGAAAAATCAAAGAAGTTGTCAAGAAATTATGTTGAATAGTTTCCTAAGAAAAAATATAGTAGGAAGGGACGTCAGTAACGTCGCAAACACAGATAGGGGTTTCGCACTTTAGCCATCGATATTACCCTACGTCTTGTCCAATTAAGATTTAATTATCTTTGGATGGGAAAGGAACAAATAATAAGGCGCTGAACTTCTTAAAAACTAGAAAAAACAAGGTAGTGCTAAAAAGAGAAATGAACCTCGGAAGAAAAAATACGGTTGCACACAATACAGAGGCATAATACAGGACTTCACACCTACTCCCTTAATTTCATAATCCAGTTTTTTTTTCATGCGTATCTCCCATTGAAAATAATGTGCACTTAAAGCTTTGATGAAAGGACACAATAGGGGAAAACATTAAAACTGGTTTCTTTCCTGATTCATCGCTTAGAGCTAAAAAAAAAAGTACAACGATTGACTACTTGCAGAGTTGAGAGAATGTGATGAATTACGAGGGAGGTCAAAAAGTTCAGACTTACAATTGTTTTATTTCTGAAGAGAGGTACCAGGATCACCTCAGTTTTTGAGAGATTGTCCTCCGGATACAAGTATAGAAGAACGAATACATGCTTCGTAAGGCTTTAAAAAACAAACACGGATCAATGATACTTCATCTTGAAGTTTGACCTTAAATTTAAAGCTTCAACACAAAAAATATGAGGTTCATTTGTGCGCGACTGAAGGAGAGCATTTAAGGTTTATTTCTCACTATTCATACATCATACATTGTGAAGGTTTTAAACTTAAAGGTAATCATCAGTCGACAATTTCTAGACAACGATCTAGGTCTCATTAGAAGCAGTGGAATTTTTAGGGGTAAAAAAAAGCAGGAAGCTCAGTGACACAAAGTCACAATATTAACCTCGGTTGGAAAGAATTCTGCCGCGCTAAGGAAGAACGCCGTATGAACATCCGAGAGTTGCCAAATTTCCTTCGTAAAACATGTATTTTTGACGAAATTTATGCATATTTTCCCTTGAAACTTTCAGACATTTTAGATTAAATTGCGAAAAACATTGTGTGAAAATTTTGGAAACTAAAATTCACAATTTTCTCAGTAAATTCGATTTTTATTGGAGGAAATTTGGCAACGTCTGAAGGCTCATACGGCATTTTTCCTTAGCCCGGCAGAAAAGTTTAGGATTTTCCAGGAAGTCCTGACTAGTAGGGGCTGAAGCTACAAGACGGAACGTACACATTTGCCACTTCCGTAAACGTCTTTTTTCCTGAATTTTAGGTAATTCTGTTTTTCTTCTCGACTTTTCCCGCTCTCTTGATCACCTTATATTCCCTTACTGTGACGTGAACTTAGTTTATCAAGCATTTTCATTAAAAGCAACAACATTTTCTCCTGCGTATTCTCCATTTCATCGATTACTCTGTATATCGATGGCTGAAGTGCAAAACCACGTATCTCCGTTTTCGACGTTGACTCCCTCTGTCATACTTGATTTTTTCTTTGGAAAACTAGCCACCGTAATTTCTGAAAAACTTGCTTGATTTTTCTTCTCTGTAAGCAGAATATTCTACAATATAAGCTATAAAGTTGGCTTGTTCCTCCACGGGAAAATGAAACGATGGGAAATTTTGAAACAGCGCAATAGAGATACGTGGTTTGGCACTTAAGCCATCATCATTTGGACGTATTTATGCTAAATGGAACTATTTGCAAGTGGAAAGATGGGGTGTGCTCGTTAGTTGAGGGTCACGAGAATGAATGGGGATTTTAAAGCGCCAGTGACGTCAGCGGCAACGAATCCGTCTCCGTTGTCTTTCTCGCTCGTCTTCAAATCATGAGCCCTGCCACAACGCTCTTGTCACATGCCCAAGGCTCGCGAGTTAGCACTCAGTCCCTTTTGATTTATTGTCAAATCCCGCTTTTCCATTTTCTCAAAAGGAACTATATCCATTTTTACATTGTTTCTTACCACGAGTGTATTCACTGTGTCGAGTGTATTCGCCACCACGCTGTATCCAGCTCACCACGAACTCATCCCATCTTTCCACTTGCACATAGTTCCTTTTAGCATAAATACGTCCATTTGGGGTCTACGTCCACCCGTGAAACGGAAAATCCCCAACTAGTGGAGAGATGGTTGCCTCTGGTTGCGTCAGACGTAACTCTCACTGAGTCCCCGAATAGTACTATCACTATTCTGCTTGAGCAAGGAGGACGACATGGCGTTCCTGCGGTAGGAGCCGTTCCTGCAGTAGGACACTGGGGCCCGGGACTCCATGGAACTGGACCTCCACGAGAGACTCGGCGAGCCGCGGAACCTGGCGCTGGAGAAGGTGGTCGTGAGTGTACCCGTGTGACGTAGGAGCTGGAGCTGGTTGCGTCGCCGCGAGCGGAGGCAGCAGCAGAGCTTGCGGAAGCCGTAGCGGAACTTGGAGGACATGAGGTTGTAGAGGATCGGGTTCACGGCCGAGTTGAGGTAGAGCATGAGTCGGGAGAAGTGGAGGACCCCGTAGTAGGAGAGCGGCCGTCCGGACTTGTCCCGCACGTCCGGGCCGAAGAGGACCCACAGGGTCACCACCCGGAACGGCAGCAGGCAGACGAAGAACGAGAGAACCACCGTCGCCAGCATGAGCACCACCTGCGGGAAAAAGCCCAATCGGTTCGTTAAACTCCACGAGGAAATATATTTTTCAACAAAATAGGAGACCCTTTATAAAATACGCAACGCTCTACACTGCTAAAAGCAAGGAGTGAAATTCGGTGATCAAGTCCATAAGCCGCCTAAAAACCCATAAAAATAAGAGTAGGATCCATTCCGTAATAGTGCAAGGCACTCCGTAAGGAAAATACTGCCGTGCTAAGGAAAAACGCCTTATGAACATTCGAGAGTTGCCAAATTTCTCCGGACAAAACAAGTCTTTTTGAGAAAAGTTATTCATATTTCTACTTGAAATTTTCCGAAATTTTAGATAAAAATGCGAACGAAATTGTCTGAAAAATTTGAAGAAAAATATTCACGATTTTCCAAGAAAATTCCGGTTTTATTGAAGTAAATCTGGCAGCGTTTAAAGGCTCATACGGCGTTTTTCCTTAGCACGGCAGAATAGATTCCACTCCGCATTCATATCACTCGTGATGTTTGGGCGCTACATAGACTCCGGCACAGAAATTTCAATTGGAAACTTTTAACAGCGAAGGAGGAATGGGGTCCCAGTCTAAGTCACAAGGGAGGCGGTCTAAGCTTGCGTTACAGAGCGAGGTAGGTGAATTAGGTTGCGTTATGTAACGCAGGAATTAGGCCGGAACTAGGCTGCGTTATGCAACGCAGCTTAGTGGATATCAAGAAAAACAAGAGGACATTGTTTCACCAATATTTGTCACTTTTTTAATACAAGTTTTAGATTTTTTGGTGACGCTTCATTTTTGAGATGTTCGGTTGAAGAGAGTGTAAGGAGGACAAAGAAAATCTGGACCTCCACCCCCAATAAATTACCCTTAACGAGCTCTCCTTAACTGACATTCTCGATCGTAAGGCATCAATTTACCAAAAAATCTAAAAATTGCATAAAAAATGAAAAATAAAGGTAAAACGATAAAATGTCTAAGGTGAATTCACTCTTGAAGAGAACATTACAACTTCCTATGTACCCAGATGTCTGTGGGTAACCTACGGACTCGGTCGAATTAACCGAAAATTTGATCTATAACCAAATCCTTCGGGTTGATTTAACTATACTGCAGTGCTAAGTAAATACGCCGTGCCGTTGCCAAATTTCTTCTTTAAAAATATTCATTTTTGAAGAAATCTTTGAATATTTCTCCTTGCAATTGTCGGAATTTTTAGATTAAATTGGACGTATTTCTGACAGACGGAACTATATGTGCATTAAGACATGAGCCCTGAGACCCATAAGAATATGTGCAAAACAGGACTCACGTCATAATGCACAAAGTTCCGTTCGACAGAAATACGTCCAATTGTAAACGCAATCTTGTGAAATATCGGAGGAGAAATGTTCACGATATTTCCTGAGAGTTCCTGATTTGTTGAAGGAAATGTGGCAACGCCTCTACAGTGGATCGAGTCAATTAGAGAGGTCGGACATGAAATGTTTGACTAAAACTCCAAATTTTGCTGTTTATTTCGTCACGTTTTAAATTTTTAGGGGTGTTCCTGACATACAATTTTACGAGGAAACCAATGGAGCCACTTTCAGAACCTCAAAGTTTTGTATAAACGGAGTTATAAGCGTTTAAAGTTTCCCAATTTTGTCCGACCTCTCCTATTGATCCGACCGCCTGATGGCACCTACGGCGTTCTTACTTAGCACGGCTGTATAAGCCAAAGTAAGCATAAAGACGGAGATTTTGAGGTGTGTAGTATTTGTTTTACCTGTCGGCGCGCGCGGTGGTTGTAGGAGGAGGTGTCCTGGGGGGCCCCGGGGGGTCCGGGGGCGGAGGCCGAGGTGGGCGGGGCCATGAGGTGCCGGGCGATGACCGTGTAGACGACGAGGAGGACGCAGAAAGGGAGGATGAAGAAGAGGGAGATGGTGGCCAGGTAGTAGAGCTTCCGCAGGAGGGACTCGGCCGAGGCCCAGCACACCGGCACCATCGTGTCGTCAATGTACTCCTCGAAGCGGTACTCCATGATCAGCAGGATCGGGCTGCAACGAGAGAGGGTCAAAGTTTAACTTCACATCCTCAGAAAAACCCACACGAGCTATGGAAAATGAAGAAGAGAGTCTGGCATGCATGCGGCGCCCCTTCATTTCGGGGTGATACCACATTAACTACGCAGAGGTTCGATAAGTTGTATCAAATGTTTAATGTAGAAGAGAGTCTGGCATGCATGCGGTGCCCCTTCATTTAGGGGTGATACCACATTAACTACGCAGAGGTTCGATAAGTTGTATCAAATGTTTAATGAAGAAGAGTCTGGCATGCATGCGGTGCCCCCTCATTTAGGGGTGATACCACATTAACTACGCAGAGGTTCGATAAGTTGTATCAAATATTTTGCACGCGCTTCCGGTTAGAGTGCCTATACATGGGGAGACTTTTGGTCAGGTTGGTGCGGGAATAATGCAACGCGGTACTTCGGAATGTTTCCAATGGGGTGGGGGGGGAGGGGTATTTGGGGCGCTTGAGGAACAACCCAACCGGCGCGTTCGCGTAAATTTCAATCTTGTTGTTTCGCCGACGCGGAACGTGGGAACCGGAACGGGTGGTGTGTTGCACAACTCCAGAAGGACCGAACCGAACCGAACTTGCCCTCGAATTCAGATACGGACACACGGCCGACAAGGGTTCGCAACATGTCCAATGTGCATGTTTCGCGCGTATGCTCGGGGTCCCTGCGCATGTTTCACGATAATGACGGGGGTGGGGGGGGGGTGATAATTTTGTTATAATTTGGACGTTTGCTGCCTGAACCCGGTTCGAAACGCGATCCATCGTTGACTGATAGTCTGATCGTTCCGTTCATTTCAATTGGCATGCGACAGAGGTTGGGGAATGGACCGAATGAGATTGGTGCATTCAAGATATACAGCCAAATAAAAGGCAAAGACAGATTTTATAAAAGGATAGAAACCACACGCGAGAAACATGTATTACAGTTTAGGAGATTGTCGCCGTTTCATTAGGGTATACAGACTTTCTTTCATTTCTTTCTGAGCAAACTTGACTGGCGGTGACTAGGAGCAAAAGTTAAGGATACATACACGTAATACAGACTACGCAAATTGTGTATCTTGAAGTGCATTCCAGACATTTATTATGTGCTTAACACGATTTCCGTGCGATTTTATAAATTTTAAGTCTATACTCAGTTGGCTGTGGATTTGCTCCGGGGTGAAGCAGACGTGAGCCATCAAATGCAGTATTCTGAAATGTTGGTTTTATTTTTGATTTCATTGAGCAAGGAAATAGTTAACTGTAAAGGTACATTTCAGTCGTCGAATGAAAATGGGCCTTTTCTTAAAAACATACCTCTAGTCGAGTTAAACAATTTTGATTCGAATTTTTACGCTAAAAGGAACTCTGCAAAAATTAAAACGATCAAAGCTTGCCTTCCTTTATTATGTCTCTAGTCTACAATCGTCTTGACTACTAGTGTAGATTACTATAGTCTATGGACTATGTACAAAAAAATTGTGTGCCTCATTGTTCCTTTTTAATTTAGTTCATTATTACACTTGCTTCCTTTGGCATGTATACGTCAAAATGGCCCTACATTATGGATAGATTTAAGAAAAACCTAAGGCTGATGTTTCGGCAATTTTGATATCATCATTCGAAACTTAGTGATTTTGCATATTATGTTACACATATTTATTGAAGGAGAACTGATGGCATGAATCTTAGCGGTTGCTAGAATATTAAACGTGAAGTATTGCTCTTTGAGCTTTCATGCGTTAAATTATTAGCAATTGGTGTTATTGTTCTCCAACATAGAAAAAGTGGAAAAAGAGAAGAAGAAATAGGACGAGGAGAAGAAGAAGAAGAAGAGAAAGAAGAAGCAGAGGAGAACCTCATGCAATATTGCAAAGAATCTGGCAAGTTTAGGTTCCTCCTTCGAAGTTCGTGCATAACTTTCTATAATCGACACCCAGAATTGGATACCATGTCTGCCGAGCTAAAGAAAAACGCCGTATGAACCTCCAAACGTTGCCAAATTTCTTTGAATAAATATTTAATTTCCGAGGAAAGTTAAGAATATTTTTCTTCGGAAGCTTCAGTTACTTTAGATCAAATCGAGGACGAAATTCTCCATAAAATAGGAAGAAAAATACTCCCGAAGTTCCCTGAAAATTTTAATTTAATCCGAGGAGGTTTGGCAATGTTGGAGGGCTCATACGGAATTCCTCTCAAACACAACATAATTGGAAATACACATCTCGAGCATACACCGGTCCGTGCGCCGTCACTTGAAAAAGTTTGACAAAACAGGAATCAACTTAAAAAGCAGTTTCCATGCAGTTTATTCAAAAAGAGGAGTCTTGTGATTCGGAATTCTTAACAACATGCATTTCCGATCAACTCACGGGTTATAAAAGTCGATTTTAGGGATATTCGAAGGAATAACTTCCCCGTCGAGAGGTTCCGCGATGTTAGGAGTCAGCGGACCGAAGATAGCGTTTAGAGATCGGGATGAATAATTCACGAGGGAAAATAATTCAGGGAGAGTATTAGAGCATTATCCCTGCAACTGAATTCTCGGTTTCAATCGTTTCACCGCTTTGCAGCTGCCTCAGTTCGAATCTTGGCGGAAAATTCGCATGGCTCGAGTGTATGGCTCATTTCAATCCATAAATAGAAAATGAATCCGTCTCATCGATTTATTTTTAGATTTCCTCAGCAAAAACTTAAGCGTAACTTGGTCGAACTGGCATGCGATATATCGCATCGATTAGGTCAAAAATCTCGGCCGATTTTGGATTTTTAGCAAAAAAAAGACGCTAGCCCCCTCGCATGAGCCTAAAGGTTTATTCTAAACCCAAAAATTGGCAGCATTCAGAGAAATGAAAGCAGATCAGTGTTTGGAAAAAAACCTCGCATTCGATACAGAAATCGATAGCTAAATCGAATGCGAGGTTTTTTTCCAAACGCTATTCTGCTTTCATTTCTCTAATTTTGCCAATTTTTGGGTTTAGAATGATTTTTTAGGCTCATGCGCAGGGGCTATCGTCTTTTTTTGCTAAAAATCCAAAATCTGCTTAGATTTTTGACCTAACCAATGCGATATATCGCATGCCAGTTCGACCACGTCACTTGAGCTTGACGAATCACCTTAAGTGTAAGTGAGGAAAGTTTGTGGCGATCCTCAACTTAGCATCATAAAAAGAAGGACAATGCCCGACCTCGACTTCGTGCGTTTCTAATTCCGTCAAATTCTAGCTTGTTACTTATGAACACATGCGCTTTCGCTGCCGTAGACGAGAGAAGGTTACGACTGCCGTGTTACGGAAGACAGCCGTAAGTTGAATCCGGGATGAGCCTCGAAACACATAAGAGCTTATGCTAACCGTGGCTCATACAGAATTGCCTTACGGCTCTCTTGCGTAAGACGGCAGATGATACTGTGCCTTCGGTGACGACTTGGGAGGGAAATGGTCCGTGACGAAAGAGATATGTTGCTAAAATCCTCGCCAACAATGAGGATTACGGATAAACACCCTCAATTTCCACCGGAGCGCCTCACTTCCTCTCGACACTTTAACGTCACGTCTGGTTTGTCAAGTATTCCGCTTAAAATCGTAAGTTATTTCAACAGGGAGGACGAACGAGGGAGTTCTCCTCAAAAGAAAAAAGTGCAACTTTTAGATGCGCCATAGATTGCATGTATGTTTATGCACTTTAGGAATTAGAATCCTTGAATTGATTCTCCAGCGCGGAGAATGTTATCCGCACTGTTAAAAATCGAGGAGTGTTCGGTGCTGGAGTCTAAATGACGTTCGAAAACCCTGAGTGATATGAATGCGAAGTGAAATTAGCACCATAAAAGCGTTAGACACTCCGCAAAAGAGCAGATTCCGCTCCGTAATGGTGTAAGTCACTCCGTAAACACACGCTCCGGCACAGAATTTCACTCAAGAATTGTTAACAGTGTGGCCTACCTCGAGTATTGAAGGCGAACTAGCAATGTGCGTAATCGTAAGTCCTCTTTGTGTCAATTCTGCTTTTCCTACACTGAAACAAATGGTATGCTGTTTTAGCACCTAGGATGTCAAAAATGTGTCTGGTGATTCTAGGCTGCTGCCTTGATTGCCTACGCAATTGAATTTGCATTCACAGGATGTAAAGTTAACTGCGAAGGCAGAAAAGGCAACATCTTTGGATCACTAGGCACATTTTTGACATCCTAGATGCTAAAATAGCATATTATTTTTTTCAGTGTAAATTCCCAGAGTCGAAGTGCCAGATTGTCGGGGCCTTATCAGTGGCACCAAATAGGTCCGCCCCCTACCCATATAGTTTCTTCTGAAGGTGCTCTAAATTGAAGCTACAACCTTCCAATTTTCGGGGAAATCATAATTTTTCAAAAATTTTGCCGATGGTCATGGGCTAAAACTTGTGTAAAAAAAAAAAAAAAAAAACTCCCTAGTATTACCAGCGCTGCATTCCAGAATACACCCATGATGTCAAAGATGGTGATCCCTTAAATGAAAGGGGATTACAGTGGCTTTTTGATCTTTTGAGATGATAAACTGGATTTCCTCAAACCTTCACGGAAAAAAACCAGTTTAGGGCTGGTACCTGCGCGGAAGGTCCCAGCCCTAACCGGGTAGGTAAAATTGCTTTACCTCATACCCCATAGGGGCAGGCCCGGCGCGGGTAGAGCCCAAACCTACCTACTTCAGGGTTCAGCCCTACTTCGTAAGGGCTGAACCCTGTCCAGGTAGGGCTGGGCCCTATCCGCGCAGGCGCAGGGCCTGCCCTTGGGGGTATGAGGTGAAGCAATTCTAGGGCCCAGCCCTAATCTCATTTTTCCCGTGTTGGACCCTATAAAATCCCTCATCCACTTAAAATAACTATTTCCTAGGCATTTGATGAAATCAGCGGTAAAAATTAGTAGGAGTAGTCGCATATTAATGCAATGAGTATTGATCCATGATTATGCCCAAAATTTAAAAGAAACGATGATTTTTTAAAAAAAATTGAAGGGGCCGTAGCTCCAATGGGGGGGGGGCAGCGGGGCCCACCCTGGCTCTAGAAAAAAAATTCATGAAGGTAAAAGCCTTATTTTGACCAATAGAAAACACTCTTGCAGCAGTGTGGAGTATTGGCCCCGAAAACCTAGCGAGATAATAGAAGACTCCAGCCATAGAACTGACATTTTGTTAGCCTATACTAATACTCCTATTCTTGACGGAAGATTTTGGTTGTCCCAACCAAAGATTGGTTCCTGGAACTGGTAAACCTCGATTACGTGGACTGAAAATTTTGGTATTCCGTTTGGGCTTGAAACAACGAGTCTTTCATTCAACAAAAAATCACCGAATTTGAACCGAGAAAGGTGAGATTTGAAGGTGTATCCGTCCATAAAAATCAAGGACACAGTTTAACGACTATTTTCATGTTGAAAATATTTCTTTGATTCCAAATTTTTCAATTGTAGAAGAATTTACGAATAGTCGGCCGATACCCGATTGCGTTCCTGTTAAACTCGGTCCAAGTGAGGTTCAATTTTATCGATTGATCTCCCATTTAAACCTATGGAAAAGGATCGATAATCAGGTTGTTGGCAAGGAACACCTCGATGATAGATTCCTCACCATAGCTTCAAATGGGAAAATATCGATAAAGGATGATTCACGCCTCGGCACTGGACGTTATTATCTGCGTGTAAAAGCGGGGTTGTTACGGCAGCTGCGCAGTGCGCGCCCCTTCACTTCATCCCTTTTCCTGCTTTGCCCCGCTTGCCGACCATTAGGGCAACGCGTGACTCGCCAGTCGCCGCGCCCCTCACTCCCTCTTACTACCATGTTTACACGGGATAACGCGACTGTTTGCAAAATCTGCCATAAGTTGATCTTCCTCCGAGTTGTCTTCCTCCCAGCCCGTTGTTGCCGGATATGACGCTAATCCTCCATTTACATCTCACCTAGGATATTGTTTTTTTCACATCGCTGGCATAGCATTATACTAGGGGCTAGGCCCTCTGGCCGCTACGCGGCCCAACCCCCACAGGACGCTTCGCGTTCTCTTAGGCCCGCGTCGACAAAGAACGACCAAAAAAAATGTAAAGATTTTCATACCCGACTCTCATTTATCCAATCTCCCTATGGCCGGGAGTAATTGGACCAATAAGAATCGAATGAAGAAATCGGCATTTATTTCTAACTTCACGTCAAAGACTGAAACGAAACGGAACGGAGCGTTTCGTCGCTTATTGACGCATGACATGAAAGCTCCCTGCCCGCTCAGAGGATCTGTGGTAGAGTGGTCCTGAAGAAAACAAATAAATTCACTAGCTATGAAGAATCATAGAATACACCCGAAAACTCAACTTCCCGTTCAAATTGGCAATTTCACGCCAAATCGTGAACCAACATTTCTGTCCACCGTGACAAGTGACAAGGTATTTACACTCTTCCCTCCGAGAGGGAAAAATTTGAGCCAGTAAGAACCCGCTCCACTTTCCATTTATTCATCGCGCTACTGACAGAGTGGCGTAACTCCACCATCACTCGAGCTCTGGAAAGCATGAAACTAAATGGACGGTAGAGCTCATCCCGAAAAGCAAGAACGCTGCTTTGTCACGTGGGACAGTTCATTGAGCAGGAAAGCTCCGACGACAACTACCGCGAAAGAACTATAACGACAAATTAACACAGCCGCGGTCCTAGGGTCGGTCTCTTGACCAACTATCGATGCCGACATTGTCGTAAAAATCCTTTCTTCCGAGTTGCTTTTTTCAACGGGTAAATCGCAATATTTTGAAATTAAGTTGCGATTTTTACGATATTTTGGCGATGAAATCGCTAGAATCATCGATCAACATCTCCAGGATCGAAATTTTACCTCTATTGATCCGCGTTCAAAAAATCGAAGTTCTATCTTACTTTATCACGTTTTTTGTTCGATGATGTTGCGATAAATTGGCGTCATTCATTTTTTTTGTTTTTGTTTTTTGATAAAACGATCGAAATTATTGTAAACAGTAAAGTCTGTGGTATTAAAACTTTTGAAAAATTTAAAAAAAATGTGAAAGCGTGAGTTTGTTTTTAACATTTTTCAAATGTTTTAATACGCCCCGTCAGTAAAATCGTGATTTCAATGCAAATTTATGGGATACGTCGATAAAGTCGCGCCACATTATCCGATCGAATTGCAACTTATTGCGATAACTACTACTTCGGCTCTAAAATATTTCCACGAACATCCATCCGGAGCACTTGGTTCGTAATACTATTATTCCTGAGACGAATACTAGCTCAATCATCATTTGGTCGATGCAACCGAGCTTTTTTCCGAGCAAACCGAACTTTAGGAAACACTCGGTAAAAAATGTGCTTTTTTAGGCGGAAAATTGAAAGTTGGACACTAAGCAACAAAGTTGCGGCAAGTACCTTCGTGTTTCTAATCGTGCAGAAACATGTAAGATGCGATAATGTTAATGCGTATAGATTTAAAGCTATTGATTAATTAGTGGCAATTAATATTGACAACATACATGCAGGAAAAAATATGAAAGTTAAAAGAGTGCCATAAGATATAGAGGGAGAAGGTATTAAAATGAAATTAAACCTAAAATGAAGACTGCATTACCATGCTGTCTTAAATTGCAATATAACTACGCAAGCATGCAGAAAATAGCGCACACTGCTGTCTCGCCTAACATGGATCGAATGAGTTCCTCTTCTATTGCCAAAGATACATTTCGTTGCTCTTCATTATCTCAATAATTCTAAGAGTCATTGGATGATTATGGAAAATGTTATGAGGACTGAAGCAATATAATTGTGTCCTCCTACACCTCTTGGGCCAAAATTGATTCTGAAGTCACCGCTTTTTTCGATAACGCAGCAGTGTGCCTGATTTAATACGGAGTTTTCGAACTTTTCCCTGACATATCACTAATACCGGCTTACTAAAGAAAGTAATGTGCTGCTGTACCATCTACGGTATCAAAAATTTGTCTGTTGACCTGTTCTCTAGATGCCGGCTTGACTGCCCCACAGTTAATTTAGTGGGCTAATTACTGTAATTGATGAGCGCAGCCGATGGGCAATGAACACAATAAAATAGAGCGATTCCATTAGTGGAAGCGAGCGATTGCAATGGATAAAGGAGGTCAGTAATAGACCAACTGGATTGCACTTTGCAAAAAGGAACCACTAGCATTGCATTGATGCTAAGATTGTGCAACTTCATCCTTTGCAATAAAATTGCGGAAATCGTGAAAAACTATGAAATTTAGATGGTAATTTTTGTCTTAAATTCACAGTTTTTAGCGAGTAAAATAGAAACTAGTAATGGATAATCGGGTTTTTCCTCCAAGACAAAAGAAGTTGCACAATCTTAGCAACATTGCAATGCTAGTGGTTCCTTTTTGCAAAATGCAATCCAACTAGTAATAGCAACTAAAAATTTCAAGGAAAAATATGCAGAATTTTCCTTAAAACCGCATGTTTAATGCGGGAAATTCGGCGACTCTCGAATGTTTCGACGAAGCTTTTTCTCAGCACGGCCCTACATCAGCCGCATAGTCGAGACTCAGAATGATTTCACGACTCCGTTCCTTTTCGAGAAGTTGGTAAACAGAAACGAGGATGATGGATCGGCGTCCTTTTCGCCGGTGATAAAACTTCGAGCTCAATCAAGAACCGCACATACTCAATGGAAATCCTTTAGAGAGATACGCCCTTCTTGCCCGTCACACCACACCGCGGGGGTGAAACTCCGAGCTTAATCAAGAACCGCACATATTCAATGGAAACCCTGTAAAGAGATACGTGATTTTCGCTCGGTATGACACTTCGTCACCCCACCTCTGCTGAGTCAGGGAGGTTCAAAGTCACCTCTTCGCTCAGGTTCAAGGGCTTTTATTTTCCCGGCGGTTGACTTTCAGTGTGAGTCGTCGCGCAAACTTTTGCTACGGGAGCAAAAGAGAGCCCGAAGGCTCAAGTTAGAGTACCTATGGGGTAATTATGAGGTTAGGTCATGGAATTTTTAAGGGCCCAAAAGGGCAGCCAACCTATGAATTCGAATTATCCATGGAGTGATTTGGACCGCGTTTAGCAGAAAGGAACCAAGCCACATTAACTGATGCCAAAAATTGGGCAGTTTACTTCTTTACATGAAAACGGTTGTGCGGATTTTTGTGTGATCCAGTGAATGTTTTGCATGGTGCGCAGCAAATTTCTTAAAATTTCATAGAATCCGTACGACACGTCCCTCGTAGAAAATTAAATCGCCCAGTCAAATTTGGTAATATGTGTTGTGGCTTGGTTCCTTTCTACTTAACGCGATCCATTTAGTGTTGAAATTGATGCGACCCGTCGTTTATTAAGGCACGTGTTTGACTTCGTTTTCGCATAAATTTACTCATTTTTGCGGAAGAACGGTCATTTACAAACATTCTGGGCCATCTTGGTATGAAAATTGTAATCTGAAGATTGGCAGTGGCACCTTTTGTGTTAGAAGACTGGCTGCCCTTTTAGGCCCCGCAAGAGCTCCATATTTCGACATGCATACTCTCCCTGTATAGGTACTCCACTGAAGTCGAAAAACGCGCATCTCCATTCACAATTTCCATGAGTTATTCGGTTTCATATTTCCTGATTTTCCCTACATTTCCTCTGACTTATTTACTTCTCTCCGACTCTGAAATTTTCAAATTCTCGGACTCTCCCTAACTTCTTACATGAAACAACTGCATCATTTTTTTTTTTTTTTTTTTTTTTTTTTTTTTTTTTTTATTTAATTGACGATTTGCTTTCTATAGATGAAAAATACTCGGAAATCTGTGAAAATTACACGCCGCAATGATGTTGAATTGGTCTTCTTATAAAAATGAAATAGGAGCGAAGATTTTGAAATACCACAACCGAGATACCACCAAATGTCACCGTCGGTATGCAACTTGGACCTTAATATTTGTGGCGTAGTACGTATCGTTCCAAAAAATTCGGAAGCATTTTCGCAAACTAATTGTAAGTGCCCTCTTCTCTCTTCAAAAATGCTAGGAACAAGAATTACGAAACAACCTCATTTAAGTTTATATGTTTCCTAAAAAATTAGTACTTACTCTGTCACGTATGGCTAGCGACGACTATTTTTGCCACGTTGCCGAACAAATCAAATAAATCCGCCAGATTCGAATAGAGAAAACGTTGAAGATAATATGAGCATTGGGCGACACGGTTTCGCAATGTTGGTAGGTTGAGGGGGGGGGGGGGTGAGTGAACTACGTAGTGGCTCCGAGGGGGTCCGTGCTTGGGCCTTAATCTAATTTGATGAGACAGTCGGAATCGCGGAGTTTTTCGGGGCGGCTTTAGGAGGGCTTTGGAGCCGAGTGGCCTTCGAATCTTCCAGTTCACTTTCAGGAGTTACTTGTACCCACGGGAGGGTGACATTCAAAAGCCTCGCATTTTAAACGCCCTCCCTCGAATTTTCATACGCACCGCGACTTTTCACGTCATGAGTTTACATCCTAATTTCCGAACCTAATTTAAATCATCTCGAGGCTTAGGGTCCTATTCATGCCCGTCCCTTAAATAGCTCCTTTCCCAAACGGGCTGATTGTTGAAATTGATAGACAAAGCGATAGACAAAGAAGACATAGGAAGTATGAAGCTGTCCTATTGGTTGAAGTGATTGGTTCTCATAGACTAAGGGAGAAAATGATGGACTAACTATTGGGTCCCTCGTGGGTTGCCGTTACATAGTCTATTACCTACCTCCTTTGTCCATTGCAACCACCCGCTTCCACCAATTCCATATCTCTTTTGTCCTCTTTGTCTATAGCTTTGTCTATCAATTTCAATAATCGGTCCACAAGAGGCCCCATACGGTTTAGCTTCTGATTGAGATACCTTGTGACACAATGTTGTTTACAGAACGACTCCGAATAAGACACTTAATTTACGCATAGACAATCCATCGTTCATAAACAACGTAGTTTCGTTCGAAAAAAACCTACTAAAATAATCAACAACTGGCCTTTGGCTTTATAAAACAAAAATCCTGAGCGGGATTACGCAATTTCTGCACAAAATTTGCGATAAGCAGTGGGAGGAGGATTTACGAATGGTGGTTTTTAGCAGTAAGCAGGAGAGGATATTCCTTTCTGCGGAAAAACGTTGCTCCTTTGACGTAAGGGCATAACTCGATTTCCGCATGAGCCCCAGCGGGCTGATCATTGAAATTGATAGACAAAGCAATAGACAAGGAAGACAAAAAGGATATGGAGGGATCCTATTGGCGGAAGCGGATGGTGAGTTGCAATGTATTGGACAAAGGATGTAGGTAATAGACTAACTAACGGCAACCCACGAGAGACCCGATCGTTGGTCCGTCATTTACCCCCTTAGTCTATAAGAACCACCCATTTCAACCAATAGGATCGCTCTATACTCCTTATGTCTTCTTTGTCTAAAGCTTTGTCTATCAATTTCAATAATCGGCCCGCAGGAAGCATGGATATTTATGTGAAACAGAGCAGTGGAAATTGAGATTCGCCTTTGCGTCAAAGAGACAACGATGATATGAACTTACTGCTGTTTTGTATGAATTAAAGTCAATGTTTGAGCAATTACTGTTATCTCGTGAATCTCAAATTTTAGAAACAGGACAGACTTTCCTGATACAGTAGAATCAGTCTGTTCAATCAAATTAGATTCAGTAATTGCGAATTCTGAAGAAGATAGATTCGGAAAATTTGGGCATTGCTACGCTTTTAAATAACGCAGCAGTCTTTTACGCAGTTATTTCTCGAATAGATTTTGCAAAAGATATTGAGAATCGATCGAGTTCAAGAGTGATTTATTACATCGAAACCTCGCAGAACGGAGCGCGGAGCCGGAGTTTATCTGTTTCCAATTCCAGGCTGGGATAGGTGCCAAAGTATTTATTTTCCGTCTGCAGTATTTGACAATATCGTTACACGGTTGCCCTAAGGATATCGGGATTTCGAAACGGGCAGTGGCTTGGCGTGGCGTGCCTTGCAATATATCGATTGATCTGTCATTGAAACCTATGGAAAAGGGTCGATAAACAGGGTGTTAGCAAAAACACCTTAATGATCGATTCTTTATCGATAGCTTCAAATGGAGGAGTTATCGATAATCGAACATTCACACCTCACCACTGGAAACGAGACGGAGGCTATCCTGTACCGTTTTTTGTCTCATGCCGTAATATTACACTTCCCGTGTTATTAGATCTAAAATATTGACCTTACGTCTTTTCTCACAACATTCAGTGAAGATGGACTTATTTTATTTGAGTGTGTCTGTTTAGCTTTAAATCGTTTGCCCGTGTCTTCTGACCACCTTTAAATTTCACGGTAAGACTGGGTAAAGAAATGTAGTCGAATTCCACTTTTAAGGCTTTCCTATTTAATCTGAACAAATTTTAATCCTTATTTGAAAAAATCGGGTTATTGGAAGAGGAAATAGGCAAATTAAACTTAGGTCATTGATGTTTACCTGATAACTGTACGTTCTGAGCACGGTAATAGGTCTGTTGCAAGCAAGAGAACAGCCAACAAAATACAATTTCATGATGTGAATTCGCTAGAATTTATAAAAATTCACAGATTAAAAAGTGTACCGTGGTGTGGGCACAATACGTAAAGTATTCCTAGTCTTATCGTTAGTCTTGTAGATGCCAATATATGTGAACCGCCGCGCCGACTGCACTGTTTGGCGCAATGCGTGAAGTATTCCTACGGTCTCGTAGGCGCTAATAAGCGCTTCTTGCCGACCGCACCGCTCTGTGTTCGGCGCACTGCGTGCAGAATTCCTGCAGTCTTGTAAGCGCTAATACGCGTTTCACACCGACGGCACTGTGATCGGCGAGACAATGGGTCAGTTGCACGCAAAAAATACAGCCACTAAATACACTTTCTGAGGGCAACATGATTTTTGAGCAAATTTACTTTTAAAATGTGTATTTGTATCTCTTGCTTGCAACAAACCCATTTAATATGCCTACTTCTCACTTGTGGATACCTCTTTTAGCATATTTTTTAAAATAAAGGATAATTGGTTTGCTTTAGGTAATCATGACTCATAAACTACATGTGTTCATCATCCTGCCCCATTTGAACAGATTTCTTTAGAGTTCTTGAAACGTGTTTAAAACAGTCACTGACACTGTAGGGATGTTAGAGATAGGCAAAAAAGACCAATCTTATTCCAAAAACAAAAGAATCCTGCCAACTCGAGATCCGAACAAATAGAAGATAGCGACTGAAGATGAACTGTGCATCATTATTCAATCTCAAAGACGCGACGTGCTTGTCGGAGATTATCGTTCTAGAATCGTTCTGGGTCTGGGTTCTGGACGTCAATCTACGATCAGGAATAAAAGGAAGCAATTTTTTCCCGCGCGAAGGACCCCGCGCAATAAGATGCATTCCTTAGCCTCGGAACACAGTGCCACATCGCTTGGACACGGAATTGCTGATAAATCTGTTGCTAAATTAAACCAGAGTAAGGGAAAAACCAAGGAGGACGCAATCTTTGGTTTTAACCCACTTTTACATAGATCTTTTACAGTCAAACACGTCCAATTTTGAGCGTTTGGTTGCGAATACACCACGCTGCAGCACAGTAAAAGCACAAAATATAAAAGAAAAATTAAACAGCTTTGGAATTCATTATATTAGACTATAACCACCTTAAAATTTTAAAAAAAAACACGTTATATTTTCCTTTAATACATTTTTTTTCCATCAATTTAAATGAGAATTATCCGTGCAGAGCGTGCAAACATTTCAAAATCATGAGTTGAAAAACGCTGACTTCGCGAGTTTAAATATTAGAGCCTAAAACAGGGAAATGCGCACTGGCGCCTACAAACCTAACGGGATACTTCACGCATTGCGCAATGCGTGAAGTATCCCGTTAGGTTTGTAGGCGCCAGTGCGCATTTCCCTGTTTTAGGCTCTAATATTTAAACTCGCGAAGTCAGCGTTTTTCAACTCATGATTTTGAAATGTTTGCACGCTCTGCACGGATAATTCTCATTTAAATTGATGAAAAAAAATGTATTAAAGGAAAATATAACGTGTTTTTTTTAAAATTTTAAGGTGGTTATAGTCTAATATAATGAATTCCAAAGCTGTTTAATTTTTCTTTTATATTTTGTGCTTTTACTGTGCTGCAGCGTGGTGTATTCGCAACCAAACGCTCAAAATTGGACGTGTTTGACTGTAAAAGATCTATGTAAAAGTGGGTTAAAACCAAAGATTGCGTCCTCCTTGGTTTTTCCCTTACTCTGTTTTAATTTAACAACAGATTTATCAGCAATTCCGTGTCCAAGCGATGTGGCACTGTGTTCCGAGGCTAAGGAATGCATCTTATTGCGCGGGGTCCTTCGCGCGGGAAAAAATTGCTTCCTTTTATTCCTGATCGTAGATTGACGTCCAGAACCCAGACCCAGAACGATTCTAGAACGATAATCTCCGACAAGCACGTCGCGTCTTTGAGATTGAATAATGATGCACAGTTCATCTTCAGTCGCTATCTTCTATTTGTTCGGATCTCGAGTTGGCAGGATTCTTTTGTTTTTGGAATAAGATTGGTCTTTTTTGCCTATCTCTAACATCCCTACAGTGTCAGTGACTGTTTTAAACACGTTTCAAGAACTCTAAAGAAATCTGTTCAAATGGGGCAGGATGATGAACACATGTAGTTTATGAGTCATGATTACCTAAAGCAAACCAATTATCCTTTATTTTAAAAAATATGCTAAAAGAGGTATCCACAAGTGAGAAGTAGGCATATTAAATGGGTTTGTTGCAAGCAAGAGATACAAATACACATTTTAAAAGTAAATTTGCTCAAAAATCATGTTGCCCTCAGAAAGTGTTTTTAGTAGGCTGTATTTTTTGCGTGCAACTGACCCATTGTCTCGCCGATCACAGTGCCGTCGGTGTGAAACGCGTATTAGGGCTTACAAGACTGCAGGAATTCTGCACGCAGTGCGCCGAACACAGAGCGGTGCGGTCGGCAAGAAGCGCTTATTAGCGCCTACGAGACCGTAGGAATACTTCACGCATTGCGCCAAACAGTGCAGTCGGCGCGGCGGTTCACATATATTGGCATCTACAAGACTAACGATAAGACTAGGAATACTTTACGTATTGTGCCCACACCACGGTACACTTTTTAATCTGTGAATTTTTATAAATTCTAGCGAATTCACATCATGAAATTGTATTTTGTTGGCTTTTCTTGCTTGCAACAGACCTATTACCGTGCTCAGAACGTACAGTTATCAGGTAAACATCAATGACCTAAGTTTAATTTGCCTATTTCCTCTTCCAATAACCCGATTTTTTTCAAATAAGGATTAAAATTTGTTCAGATTAAATAGGAAAGCCTTAAAAGTGGAATTCTACTACATTTCTTTACCCAGTCTTACCGTGAAATTCAAAGGTGGTCAAAAAGGCACGGGCAAACGATATAAAGCTAAACAGACACACTCAAATAAAATAAGTCCATCTTCACTGAATGTTTTGAGAAAAGACGTAAGGTCAATATTTTAGATATAATAACACGGGAAGTGTAATATTACGTCATGAGACAAAAAACGGTACAGGATAGCCTCCGTCTCGTTTCCAGTGGTGAGGTGTGAATGATCGATTATCGATAACTCCTCCATTTGAAGCTATCGATAAAGAATCGATCATTAAGGTGTTTTTGCTAACACCCTGTTTATCGACCCTTTTCCATAGGTTTCAATGACAGATCAATCGATATATTGCAAGGCACGCCACGCCAAGCCACTGCCCGTTTCGAAATCCCGATATCCTTAGGGCAACCGTGTAACGATATTGTCAAATACTGCAGACGGAAAATAAATACTTTGGCACCTATCCCAGCCTGGAATTGGAAACAGATAAACTCCCGGCTCCGCGCTCGGTTCTGCGAGGTTTCGATGTAATAAATCACTCTTGAACTCGATCGATTCTCAATATCTTTTGCAAAATCTGTTCGAGAAATAACTGCGTAAAAGACTGCTGCGTTATTTAAAAGCGTAGCAATGCCCAAATTTTCCGAATCTATCTTCTTCAGAATTCGCAATTACTGAATCTAATTTGATTGAACAGACTGATTCTACTGTATCAGGAAAGTCTGTCCTGTTTCTAAAATTTGAGATTCACGAGGTAACAGTAATTGCTCAAACATTGACTTTAATTCATACAAAACAGCAGTAAGTTCATATCATCGTTGTCTCTTTGACGCAAAGGCGAATCTCAATTTCCACTGCTCTGTTTCACATAAATATCCATGCTTCCTGCGGGCCGATTATTGAAAGTGATAGACAAAGCTTTAGACAAAGAAGACATAAGGAGTATAGAGCGATCCTATTGGTTGAAATGGGCGGTTCTTATAGACTAAGGGGGTAAATGACGGACCAACGATCGGGTCTCTCGTGGGTTGCCGTTAGTTAGTCTATTACCTACATCCTTTGTCCAATACATTGCAACCAATGCAATGCATTGTCCTATTGGCGGAAGCGAGCTTCCGCCAATAGGATCCCTCCATATCCTTTTTGTCTTCCTTGTCTATCGCTTTGTCTATCAATTTCAATGATCAGCCCTCTGGGGCTCATGCGGAAATCGAGTTATGCCCTTACGTCAAAGGAGCAACGTTTTTCCGCAGAAAGGAATATCCTCTCCTGCTTACTGCTAAAAACCACCATTCGTAAATCCTCCTCCCACTGCTTATCGCAAATTTTGTGCAGAAATTGCGTAATCCCGCTCAGGATTTTTGTTTTATAAAGCCAAAGGCCAGTTGTTGATTATTTTAGTAGGTTTTTTTCAAACGAAACTACTTGTCTATGCGTAAATTAAGTGTCTTATTCGGAGTCGTTCTGTAAACAACATTGTGTCACAAGGTATCTCAATTAGAAGCTAAACCGTATAGGGCCTCTTGTGGACCGATTATTGAAATTGATAGACAAAGCTATAGACAAAGAGGACAAAAGAGATATGGAATTTGTGGAAGCGGGTGGATGCAATGGACAAAGGCGGTAGGTAATAGACTATGTAACGGCAACCAATAGAGGGACCCAATAGTTAGTCCATCATTTTCTCCCTTAGTCTATGAGAACCAATCACTTCAACCAATAGGACAGCTTCATACTTCCTATGTCTTCTTAGTCTATCGCTTTGTCTATCGCTTTGTCTATCAATTTCAACAATCAGCCCGTTTGGGAAAGGAGCTATTTAAGGGACGGGCATGAATAGGACCCTAAGCCTCGAGATGATTTAAATTAGGTTCGGAAATTAGGATGTAAACTCATGACGTGAAAAGTCGCGGTGCGTATGAAAATTCGAGGGAGGGTGTTTAAAATGCGAGGGCTTTTGAATGTCACCCTTCCGTGGGTACAAGTAATTCCTGAAAGTGAACTCGAAGATTCGAAGGCCACTCGGCTCCAAAGCCCTCCTAAAGCCGCCCCGAAAAACTCCGCGATTCCGACTGTCTCATCAAATTAGATTGAGGCCCAAGCACGGACCCCCTTGGAGCCACTACGTAGTTCACTCACCCCCCCCCCCCTCAACCTACCAACATTGCGAAACCGTGTCGCCCAATGCTCATATTATCTTCAACGTTTTCTCTATTCGAATCTGGCGGATTTATTTGATTTGTTCGGCAACGTGGCAAAAATAGTCGTCGCTAGCCATACGTGACAGAGTAAGTACTAATTTTTTAGGAAACATATAAACTTAAATGAGGTTGTTTCGTAATTCTTGTTCCTAGCATTTTTGAAGAGAGAAGAGGGCACTTACAATTAGTTTGCGAAAATGTTCCCGAATTTTTTGGAACGATACGTACTACGCCACAAATATTTAGGTCCAAGTTGCATACCGACGGTGACATTTGGTGGTATCTCGGTTGTGGTATTTCAAAATCTTCGCTCCTATTTCATTTTTATAAGAAGACCAGTCATTCAACATCATTGCGGCGTGTAATTTTCACAGATTTCCGAGTATTTTTCATCTATAGAAAGCAAATTGCCAATAATAAAAAATAAAAATAAAAATAAAAAAATGACGTGCAATGTAAGAAGTTAGGGAGAGTCCGAGAATTTGAAAATTTCAGAGTCGGAGAGAAGTAAATAAGTCAGAGGAAATGTAGGGAATGGGGAATACATGTGTTCATCATCCTGCCCCATTTGAACCGATTTCTTTAGAGTTCTTGAAACGTGTTTAAAACAGTCACTGACACTGTAGGGATGTTAGAGATAGGCAAAAAAGACCAATCTTATTCCAAAAACAAAAGAATCCTGCCAACTCGAGATCCGAACAAATAGAAGATAGCGACTGAAGATGAACTGTGCATCATTATTCAATCTCAAAGACGCGACGTGCTTGTCGGAGATTATCGTTCTAGAATCGTTCTGGGTCTGGGTTCTGGACGTCAATCTACGATCAGGAATAAAAGGAAGCAATTTTTTCCCGCGCGAAGGACCCCGCGCAATAAGATGCATTCCTTAGCCTCGGAACACAGTGCCACATCGCTTGGACACGGAATTGCTGATAAATCTGTTGCTAAATTAAACCAGAGTAAGGAAAAAATCAAGGAGGACGCAATCTTTGGTTTTAACCCACTTTTACATAGATCTTTTACAGTCAAACACGTCCAATTTTGAGCGTTTGGTTGCGAATACACCACGCTGCAGCACAGTAAAAGCACAAAATATAAAAAAAAAATTAAACAGCTTTGGAATTCATTATATTAGACTATAACCACCTTAAAATTTTAAAAAAAACACGTTATATTTTCCTTTAATACATTTTTTTCCCATCAATTTAAATGAGAATTATCCGTGCAGAGCGTGCAAACATTTCAAAATCATGAGTTGAAAAACGCTGACTTCGCGAGTTTAAATATTAGAGCCTAAAACAGGGAAATGCGCACTGGCGCCTACAAACCTAACGGGATACTTCACGCGTTGCGCGATGCGTGAAGTATCCCTGTTAGGTTTGTAGGCGCCTATGCGCGTGTCACGCTAGTCGCCCGCCGTGCCGCGGAGTGCTACGGCGTTTCAAGCAACTGTTTCGCGACATAGATATTGCACAGTATCATAAGAGATTGAACGCTCTCCACGTATCAAGAATGAATTGCCTTGTTCCTAATAGAAATTCAGTTAAAAATCACGATGAGAGCATGATCTGGGGTGTCACACGATGGTAACCAGTTCGAGTTTCCAAGTGGGACCATGCAACCGAGGTATAACTCAAGTAAGGACCACCAGAAAAGACCTGAACTATGATGTGCATCACATGGGGCCGTCCCTAAATTGGACGTATTCCTGCCAAACGGAACTTTGTGCATTATGACGTGAGCCCTGTTATGAGTGTATTCTTAGGGGTCTCAGGGCTCATGTCTTAATGCACATAGTTCCGTTTGATAGAAATACGTCCAACTGGAAGCTAGATTACACAAAATTACTTTATTTGTATTTTCGCCTGTGAACCAATGTGATTGGAAACACTTGTACATCCTTTTTGAAAGTTATTTTCCAAACCATAAGTTTTGTGTTTGGATGTATTTATGCTAAAAAGAACTATGTGCATAGGGTTTGCCTGAGACATAGTTCCTTTTAGCATAAATACGTTCAATTCGTTTTCCTCGCCCAAGTTTGAGGAGAAAATATGTTACGTAAGGCTTTAATAATTCATATTCTAACTTGTGACTCATTACGTCCGCGGTACGAATTAGGCTCGTATGGTATATTTCTTGAAGTAGGAGGCTAAAAATGCGCACATTCCTCGAGGGGTTGTAAAATAAGGAGTAAATTTCAAAATTTGCCGGTGTGTTCATCGTGATTTTTGGGCCATTTCAAATTGGAAATAACTCATTTTTCTGAGCTAAAGTTTGCAATGGACTCATTGCCAATTTCAAAACTTCCGGAAAGACGTAGTGTTTTCGTAACATTACTTGGCAATGGCCTGTCAGTCATTTGCAAGCGTCCCGAGGAATAACCTTTTTCAGTCCATTTCTTTTGACTCACGTTAAAAGATCATCGCTCAGCCGGACACTGCGGCCAAATCTCCAAGGAAATTCCCCTGCTTTCTGCGCCGCGGGTGGATGTAAAACATGTAATTCCGGCGAAAAATAGATAATCTCCACCCTTGCATGGCATCCTAACTCGCTGCCTTTATCTCAGTCCCGCCCGGAAGCGATCTATTTCAGCTTCAGGTTCTGTCTTTTGTCTTTTAATATGTTCAACCCGTGACATCCGGAGACTACAAAAAATTGAATCGAATCCCGTTTTATTGAAAAAAGGGAGCTGTTGAAAATTCCTCCTTGAAACACGTCGCTCCTTGTCAAACATCTCTGATAATTTACATCTCCCAACGCCCTTGCATTCGGAAAAATAGGTTCTGATTCCGGCGTTCTCCGAATACAAAGTTTCTTGATTTGCTACCGTGTGGAAAAATGTCGATGGTGAAAGTTACCGGGTAAATTTAAAAAATTTCCGGGGAATATGTTCAGTAACTTTCACGTTTTCGTTCTTTGTCTTTATGGAATCTTTCCTAACTACCTGGAACATTTCTGACGGTTCTTTGAAGTGTGATTATTATGTATATTTGTGAATGTGCGTCCGTCTTATTCTGTCAAAAATTTCTGGGAATATTCCCAATTGGACGTAATTCTATCAAACGGAACTAAGTACATTATGACGTGAGCCCTGTCATGTACATATTCTTATGGGTTTCAGGGGTCATGTCTTATTGCATATAGTTCTGTTTGATAGAAATACGTCCAATTAGATCTTAGATGAAGCATCCCTTTCAATATTACAGGGACTTTTTGGATATCCAGGCAATATTTCTTTGGGAAGAAGAAGAACTTCCCACGGAGAAAAAATATTCAGTTCTTACGGTAAACTAAAGTTTTTTTCTTCTTTTTTTAAAATTATTATTATTAATCATGCTAAGACTCATATTCTTTGCGATAAACTTTGGTTCTCACTGCTGCAAACTTCAGTTACCTGAGCTGAAAACTTAAGTGGGTCATATGAACTGAACTTCAGTTCTTGTAACAGAAGTTTTTTTCTCTTTGTCCAAAATTTTTAATAATCATCATTCGAATACAGCGCCTGGCTGCAACTGTAGTGTGCAAGGGACGACCGTGTTGCATATCCGAACGACGGAAGGCGTTTCGACTTGGAGGGGAAGTTTGCCCGAGCAGCTACGGCGCGGAATACGTCACACACTCTGTACCCTGGGACTGCTGAGAAGTAAACTTTACATCTGGATTCATTCATCATTATTTCAGCGGTGAGTGATGAAGACCCCCCCCCCCCCCCCCAGAGGTTTTCATCCGTAATCCAGCTTTCTTCCGATCGAAGCCACGACACCTTTTTCTCCGGTGGCGAAGTCCGCCGCCCCACTCGGGACGCAAATTACGCGCGCCGTAAAACGTGAAAGATTGATCCGCACGGCTCATCCTCGTTATTAATAACCGGATTATTTTCTTAAAGATGATACTCAGCTGCGAGTAATCACAGGTTCGCTGAACCCGGGTCCGATACTTCCTCGGGATGATTCTCTCCGAAAGCTCTGCGAATAATTCGTCGACATTGATGAGGTGAGTCCCACATGGAAAGAATTGTTTGCTGATTTAATGAATAAATTTAAAGAATTTTATTGATTAAATTGTAAAACATGTTTCCGAAACGTTTAAAATGTACATTTTACAATACTGCCGTGCTAAGGAAAAGCTCCGCATGAACATTCGAGAGTTGCCAAATTTCCTTCAGTTAAATGTTTATTTTTTAGGAAACTTATGAATATTTTTCCTTGAAATTTTCAGGGACTTTAAGTGAAATTGCGAGCAAGATTATCTGAAAAATTGGAAGGAAAATATTCATAAGTTGACCAAGAAATTCGTGTTTTATCAGGGGAAATTTGACAACGCCTGAAGGTTCATACGGCGTTCTTCCGTAGCACGGCCGAGCTGTGGAAAGTTGATTAAACCACGGGGGTGGTTATATTACCGCTTTTTCATTGTAAAATCTACATTGAAACACGTCGGAAGCTTTTTTACCTACAAAATCGCTAAATCAGCAATTTCAGTTTTTTCTTTTTCTGCGGGAAAAAGGCAATTTTGACCACGAAAAGCCTATTTTCCCGATAAACGGACGTACCAATGCTAAAAGGAACTATGTTGCACGTGAACCTTATGCACATAGTTTTTTTTAGCATAAATACGTCCAAATATTGTCACGCAATGTTATGAAATTTAAGATCTATGAAAGAATTGAACTACATTTTGCTCAATGGAACTAGGATGTCTGGCTCAGTTCATCACGGAAAAGTGCCAGGGGATCTCCTAAAATTATACTGCTGCCACAGTTTGTTGGATGATATAGACATTTTCAATTAAGTGTGGTAGTACTGCGACTTAAGTTGAGGTAGTCCCGCAACTTTTGGGTTAGTAACCTAATTTGTTGGGGTACTACCTTAATTAATTGAATTTGTCCAACTCATCTAACAACCTCTACCTCTTTTTTCCGCGAAGAAACAACGTATGCGCCGTTATTTTCCCTATACTCATCATTGTTTTTATGGATAAGTCGGAAATTGAATTTCCTGCTTGTAAAATGTAGTCCAATTGACAGTGGTTTAAGTATTGACTAACTTTCATATTTTTGGAGGATTTGTCGTTTCAAAGAAAAAGCATCTTCAGAAATGTTTACGTCAATTTCCATCAATTTTTTCTTGTTAAAGAATACCATAATTTAAATGACTTCGTAAATGCTGGACATGAAAGAAGAGAAGGAGGGTGACAGTTTATTTCTTCCTATTTTTTTCTGAATGGAATTAGGAGGATTTCAATTTTCGAGGAGGAAAAGTCGACGAAAATTTCGAGGAAATAAAAATCTGCCCTCTACGTAAAAGCAAACTCTGCTCGCTTGAGGAATTGCCTTTGTATAAAAAATAGGTCCGCACTATTATTTGTACGAACGAGACTTACTTAATGGATTGTCTCAAAGGGAGAGCTATTACTAGCATTTCGCTCCGTAACATCATTGAATCGATTTTCCGCCCGAGTGTGGGGTCTTTGCGGAAAGACTTATTTTTTAAATTTGCCAAATTTTTCTCCCTTTCGGCTTGAAGAACGATTCGCTCACCCGTCGACTTACTTTTCTCGTGACAAAGAAAAATATATGAGTCTGGTGTTGCGATTTTTCTAAAAATCGTGGCACTTCAAGCTGGATGTTTGTCGATTTCCTTTTAACAATAACCTTCCACTCGGAAAGGCATCTTCGTGTCAGAAATTCTGAAATTGAGATAGTGGCACCCAGCGATGAAAGGAGTGTTTAATAAAATTTTAGCGCAAAAAAAGAGCTTGAAAGGATCTGCACGAAAATTTAGACTCAAAAGAATGCCTATGAAATGATGGTCTCTTCATCCAATACCACCTACTTCCGTGGTACCTATTGGCGGGGGTGCAAAATGGACTACATTATGCAATTAGGAACTACTATTTCTCGTTCATTTTAGTAAAACCATTTGTGCCTATGTATCATTTGTTTCCTTTTGCAGATAAAAGCTTAAATGGGTGAGCCAGAATTTTTTTTTTCTGATTCCTTAAATCTTTGCAAAAATTAGTCCAAGCACTCTTTCGGCGACATTAATAGATGTGTGTGAAGTTTTCACGACAAAAGGAAAAAAGACCGGTTTTTTTAGTTAATCGACAGAAAAATTTTGAGTAATTAAAGAATTTTTTGATGCAATTTGCTAAAATTTTATAATGTTTCTAAGAATTTAAAAATTTAAAAAAATTCAAGTATTTTTGAGAGCTTTTTAAAGCGTTATGAACACAATACTGATAACCACGGTTCAACATTTTTTACCCATAATCGAAAAAAGAATGAGCTTTAAAAATATTCGAATAAAAGAACAGAAGTGCAGTCTTCTGAATTCGTAAAATCACATAATAGAACAAAAAAATATGCACGTAATAGGCTTCAAACAAGTTAAATTAAAAACTGAAAAGAAAACCAAAAAAATGAAAAAGGGCTTACCTTGATGCAAGCAAACCGCGGGCATTCGCTTCCCCAGCGCATATAAAAGCTCAATTCAAAAGCACACACACAGATAAGAAATGTAAACTTTAACCAAAAAGCTGTTAGCTGAAAAACCACTTTCAAAGGAAAGCACAAAAAAGTGTTATTAAGATTAAAATGATCATCGAGTGATAGGAAAGTCAAGGAAGGAAGTGACCGCTTCAAGCTGAAATGCGCCGCCGAGGACCGAGACATGAAAAATGACGGATGTGCAGTGTACTTCAACGAGACATACGTCGTTTCTGCAGGTTAGGCTTCGAACATCTGCGCTTGTGATGGGCGTGGTATGTGAATATGGGTTTCGGAGTTTGAATTCAAAGTATGGCATACGAATTAGATGTTTATGGCAAAGAGAGTGTTTTACAAGAATGGATCATCGAACAGGGCATAAATTGGATTTTTAGTAAAAATGAACTAAATGACTTTTTCGAAAACATTTAACTTATTTTAATGTACACAATTGTTAAATTGCCCTGCGGCAAAACCCCTGTTTTTGCCTTTTCATTAAAATGAAATTAATTAAAGATTCGTGATATTGTCAGATGTGAGTGATAGGACTTAGGATTTGTTCCCCCTTCATTTAGACCAAACAGGCAAAACTGGATCCTCAGAGTCAAAATGGTCCTATTCTTAGAGATTCTTCATTCTGCTCATTGTCATGCCATGAGAGAACGTCATGATCATTCTAGTGTTGCCAGATATTTGAAGATAAGATGTCTTTTTTGCGAAAGCGGCGAATACTTTCCTCTGGACGGATACACTAAGACGAATTGCCACTTAAAGTTTCTAAAAAATGTATAAATTCCCCAGAAAATGTGTATATTATAGGAAATATAGTAACGTCCTTGCGCACTTCAGGGGTGCACTTTGTGTAGCTAGGCGAGGGAGTATTTTCCGTTCGCGTTTTGCATCGGCGTGTGATCATCGTGTATCAGGCAGTGCAAAAGCTACTTCAGAGTGGCTTAAACTACAACTTCAACATTGGGTAAGTAGTTTGAATAGTTGATTTTTGGTGAGAAATGTGTAAGACTGTAGTGGACAGAAAACTTTGATATTTGGCAATTATGATGATTAATGACACTTCTACTTTATAAAGTTTGTATTGAAGTTATTATGGCCGCTGCTGTGTAAGCGCTAAAATAGGAATTTCGGTCACAATATTTGAAAATTTGCATTTTAATGATTTTTTGGAGCAAGTGAAAAAAAAAACCATATAAGTCGCGAGTCATCAAGGAAATGTTGTAATTAACTATCGCATAATTTGACCATGGACTAGGGTGGTTCTTGCATTTATTTAAATCCATAATAGATAATCGATTACGGGCGAGACAGCTTCAATTGATAAATATCGAATGTTTTACATGCGTGAAAATGAACAAAACCCAATGTTGCCGGCTTAAGAGAATCACCTCGGAGCATGAAGGAGCTTTGCATTCAATACATTAGATCAGTTGCAACATTGGAAATCAATATAAAACTCTCCTACACGTGCCTAAACTATTATTTAAAATAAGCATGGACAGGACATTGACAAGAAAAGGTGTGAAAGAGAGAGAATGAAAAGAGGAAATGAGAAAAAGAAGAAGAGTCGAGGAAAATTGACCGAAATTCAATTAAAACTACGATAAGGAAGTGATTTACTCTCATTATTATTCAATTGTAACCTCTTTTTTATAAACCCTCAAAGGATAAAAATAAAAATAAAATAGAGTAATTATTTATGCAATAAGTAGCCTACATGAAAAAAATTAAATTGCTGATTTAACAATTAAATTGCTAAAAAAAAGTGACTGCAATGTTTCAATGTAGATTTTACAACAAAAAAATGCTACTTTAAACACCCGCGTGGTTAAATTAGCTTACAATAGTGGTTAAAGAAGCATTTTTTTGTTGTAAAATCTACATATATTGAAACATTGCAGTCACTTTCTTTTAGCAGTTTAGTTGTTAAATCAGCATTTTAATTTTTTCCGCGCGTGTACAGCAAAACGAAGCTCATTTTTTGAGAGAAAAAGGTCGGTGACATGGCGGTGCATTTTTCTTTTTTTTTCGCTCAAGTTTACCGGTATAAAATGCTTCGTGGCTTCAAGCTCGATCAGATTTCACGCCATCCTCCCCAGTGCTCACCCCCACCCCTCGAGTTTTTCCAAATCGGAAGCAATGCTGGCTGCGCGGGAGCCATGATTGCTAGACGAAAGGAGGGTATTGAATTTCCATCATTATCCGGCACCTCAAGAACTGACATGGAGCTAGAAGACTTGACTTGACTGCTCTTTGTTTCACGAGAAATATTAAACGGGCGAGAATCAAAGAGCATTCCGATTGTAAAGCAACACCGGCAACGGGTCGCAACCCTCGAGAAAGCGATGAGCAGGTGGGGGGGTGGGAGGGAGGGGGTGCGGCGAAACCGAAACTTATTAAAGCTTATGCAACGGAGACTCTTCTCCGGGGGATGAATTTGACTTTCGCCTGACACCGATACAACGGGAGCGCCACCAGTACCCACCCTTGTCTCCTTTTACGTGGGGTTCTTTCTTCTCCAGAATACGGTAAATAATGTGAAAAAAAAGTTCTTAAAAAATTACCAGAAAGCGGACTGCACTGAAAAAAAGGATGCTGACTTAAACATTCTGGATGTAGAAAAGTGTGCGACAATTCAGAGAACGCTGATTTGACCGCCGCGGCAGTTATTTTTACATCTGGACATTGCTATAGTAACTGCTGTGGCGGTTAATTCAGAGTTTTGAGAGTTGTCGCACACTTTTTTACATCCCGAATTTTAAGTCAGCATCCTTTTTTTGTCTAAGTGAGTGTTGAAATTCATCAACACAGCGATAGATAAATAGTACAAAGGAAAACTCAGTAAGGACAAATAAGGTAAGTAATAGACTAATTGATTGGCAACCCATGAGATACCCTGTAGTTATTCCATTAATGCCCCCTTAACGCATGACAGCCATCCGATTCAACCAATGGAATCGCTCAATTATCCTTCTATCTTCCTCGTCCATGGCTTCATCCACCAAACTTCAACGTTTAGTTCACAGGGTTGGCACTACGGCACATTATACTCATTCAAATTTCATGTGCAGAACGCGTTGAAGACATGCATGATGAAGAAACTTTCGCATTCGACTCATAAGTAAAAAATAAACATTTGTTATTTATACTATCGACAGTAAATTCAAACTTCCCGCTCGTGAAAAAAAATTCCAATGGACGTATTCCTGATTAGGTATTGAAATCAACATATCGACCACCGTCACTTATCGACTTACGGCAAGTCCGTAACCACGTATCTCGGTTTGCGACGTCGCAGACTTCCTGTCTTGTCATGCTTTAATTTTTAAACGGGAAACTACTCAAAGGCAATTCTGTGAAACTGCCGTGATTTTTCTTCTCCGTGCGAAAACAATTATACAAAAACCTCAAGGAATGATATCAATTTGTTCTTCTTTTTAAAAATAATAAAGAGGCGGAGATTTTCATACTCCGCAAACGAGATGCTTGGTTGCGGACCAAGGCCTGGATACACGCCCAAACCGTCAATTTCCGATCAAAATGATGACAAAAATGGCGGTCGAGAGTTATCTAAATTGTTATCTAAAATTAATCAAAACAGCGTGTTGATGGAAATAAGCATGAGATAAGCACGGTTTTGTGGAAATCAGATGACGGATGAGACCCACAATTCCATCATCTACCATCAAATTTTTGCAGACCGAAAAAATTGATGGTAGATGGTACGCACCAGTCACCATTTGATTGAAAATCGATAGAAATTTGAGCGTGAATCCAGGCCTTTACGCCGTCGATATGCGATATGCGTGCGAGGGATAATGCGTAAGGAAGATGATTAGAAGTTGGTTTCACACACACTTCCTAACTCCTCTGATGCAAGGTACTTTTAATCGTGTAAATATAAAGCAGTACACGGGAACATCCATCTCCTTAGACGAAGGTTGTTTTGGCTGAAACTATATTATTTGTGAAAATGTGACAACGTTAGAGATGCCACCCCCGCGTATTAATTACAGTGAAAACGAGCGATTCCGTTACAAGTGGGGCGCGTTTTCTCGCTGGATCACCGGCACAATAAAATGGGCTAAACGCGGGGGTGAAGTGGGCGAGCTGATATCAATTCGGATATCTCTACAGGAGACTAGGACCAAAAAGGCTCCGAAACTTACGAAAAGGGGCCCATCTAAAGCTCTTGTTGCTAGCGGAGAGAAGGCATGCATTCGACGCGCCTTCATTTGAAAACGATACTACATTAACTACACAGAGGGTCGATAAGTTGTATCAACGACTTCGCACGCAACTCTGAACTTCGATCAGATCAGCATACGAGAAAGTTGTTTAGTACATACAGGAGACTTTAATTTCGGTTGGATTTAATCAGAATCTGCCTCACTGTATCAGGCGTTACCCAATTTCCTTTCATGTTTTATTTTTTCTACGGAAAAGGAATAATAATTTTATTTGTTATTGGGTTAATTCGTTAAGAAATTATTATTGATCAATCATAAATCAATTTTCACTCAAAACTGAAGAAATAATGCTCGTTAAAATTCAAAGAAACTGAGATTGAGAAACTCCCCTGTACAAAGAGCGAATTTTTCTTCGAGAATTACTTCAGAAATAGGAGAAGTTAGGTTACATTTTCATCTTAGTGAGATGAAATAAGATCTTGAAGTGATGAAACACTGCACAGTGGACTTTTTTGTCCTCAAAAGTTCATTCACATCATTATGGAATAAAAGACGAAGCAGAGGGTATGGAGGAAGGTAAATTGGAAATTGGATATTATCGAATTTTCAGTTGTCTCGCATTGAGAGTAGAATAATCCTTAGCGTCAGTGTTTTCTCGGAATTGTGATGAAACATTGCTTACCGCAGAAGGTAAAACAATTATGAAAGCGGATTTATGATGATTCTTCATCCTCATTTCTTCAAATCTTTTAATTTTTCAATTTTCAGGTTACAAGCTGGTTTAATATCAACGATTGATCTCTAATTCATTTTTTCTGTGCCTTTGTTACCTCAACTCGTCTTTCATACTTAAACAAAGGTATTATTACGTTTCCAGTCGAAAGAATTATTTATTCGTTGAATGATTTTAAGACCTATAAGGGGCTTGGAGGATAAGGCGCATAAATGCAGTTTTTGAAAAAATTTAGATTTTGATGATGTGAAATTAGTCTTAATGCAAATTCTGTGAAAACTTCGCTCCCAAATTCCAATTTTCAAGCATCAAAAAGTCATTTTGAACTTTCTTTCTGCCGTAATGATCCATGTAATTTTGGAACTTCAAACACGTACTTCTCGAAACAGCAAGAACTGCACTTATGCGCCTTGTCCTCCAGTCCCTCATATAAGCATTAAGTTTTTGTTACACAGTCAAATTACGAACCAACTATATAACCAAAAGATTAGAGAGGGAAGAACAAGAGCCATGAATGATTTACTTCTGTGTTGTACAAGGTATCTCATGAAGGTGACGTAAAACTTCTTAAAATTTTGAATGAATCTTTGTCACATTACGGAATCCCCAAAAAGTTTCGGGTGAAAACTTTGCCAGGCGAGTTTTTGCAAAATACGTCAGGACTCCTAAACCAATTGGTCAATTCTTGGGTCATGAGTCATAATTGGGCGAATTTGAGAGTTGACTCTCGAGTTGTCTTCTACACTGTTTAGGAGGTAACAAAGTGAGGTCACTAAAATATGTACATTGTCTCCGAGGGGAGAACTGCCACCCTGAGAAAATTTGAGACTGGACCACTGTGCAGCGAGAAAGTTCTACCGAAGAGGGGAAGCCGTTTAATTAGATAGCGGGTGATAGCTCGTTTCAGTTATGAGTGGGCCGTCAAACTTTCTTAATTTGTTGTAAAGGCTTTAAACTGTTTTGAATGAACGAAATTCGGCCTGTGCAATAATGGCCTCGACCGGAGAGCCAAATTTCGCTGCCGCATAGTTGAAGATGCGAGGGAAGATTAATAAATTTTAATTTGGGCAAGAGATATTCTCCGTTTGAAGAAGAACGAGAAGAGAATATCCCATTATTCTTCAAAAGGAAAAGAGGGAAACGCTAGGAAGGAAAGGTATAACGTTGATAAAGGAATCTGGGATCGGCGAATTTCGGAAGATAACAGGAGGAGAATTTACAACGTTGCGTAGTGGTGAAAAGTATTTTAACCTATGAATGTGAGGGTTTTCAACTGAAACAGTGGGCACACGAAATGTTCAGTGCAACAAAGATGGATTTCTGGTGGAGATTGGTACGAATTCCTAGAAGGATTCGAGTTAGTTTTATAAGAGTGCGTCTTATAGAGTAAGTCGAGAATGACATCGTCATGACCTAGTCTGGTATGGATGTGTTGACAGTATGACGGAAGAAAAGCTGCCTAAATAAATGCTTAATTGATTTCCTCCCAAAAGATGACGAAGGGGTTGCCCAGCAGCAGGATGGTAAAGGAGGATTTTACAAGAAATGAGGTAATGCCAGAAGCACTGTAGGAGCGAGAAGAATCGAAATACCGATTTAATTGAAAACAAGATGATATATCCAACATAAATATGTTGAAGAAGCGTGCCGAAGTGGCGTGGAGACGTACTATTTTCATGTCATATTCATACTATTTTCATTGTATCATTTGGTACTTTTTGTAATTATAGGTATTAGAGTTACGGGTAAAGCATAACGCATAACGCCTGAGGTGCAAAGAGCTTCGAGGGGGGGAGGGGGGTTAGATCGCGAGGCGCCAAGGCGTTCAGGCCCCCTAGTTCTTCTAAACATTTCACTGCCTCGAGAAATTTCATGAAATTATCAATGGAAATTTCCAATCTTTCATAAGTTCGAATCGTTTCATGCCGCTCTGGCATAACAATAACTCAATTGAAAGTTTTTACAGACTGTTATCACTTCTTTTTTGAACAGCCACAAACGTGCTTCGTTCCAGAGAAAACAGTCGACAACAATTCCGTATAAGGGATGCTCGGATAATTTTCTCCCTCGACATTAAACATTTATAGACATTGGCATCAAAATCAAAATATTAACACTTGTTTTCGACGCCTATTGGCTGATGCGGGAAGTGAACCCACCAATTGCAGCTGAGGCGTTAGACACGTCGAGAAAAATCGTCGTTTTCCCGGACGAAGGAACGCAATTTCATTCCAACGTTGCAAAATCAACTCAAACGATTGATTTTTTACAAGAATGTACCTGAGCAATTTTTGTCCGAATTTTCCTGATTTTTGCATGAGATCAGATGAAAAATCAGAGAAATTTTTAGCAGGTGACGCCCAAGAATCTACGGTAAAACTTGCAATTTGCGAGAGGAAATTTGGCAATATTGAAATGTAGTTACGTTCTTTCGTGGGAAAACTACGAAATACGGCAATTCCGTCGGCGCACAGTGGATCGAGTCAATCAGAGAGGTCGGACATTAAATTTTTGACCTAAAAATGCAAATTTTGATGTTTATTTCGTCACATTTTAAATTGTAAGAGTTGCTTCTAAAAGAAAATGTTACGAGGAAACCAATGAAACCATTTTTAGAACCTCAACGTTTTGTATAAACGGAGTTATAAGCGTTTAAAGCTTCCAAATTTTGTCCGACCTCTCCTATTGACTCGATCCACTGTGCGTCGGCGCGTCAAAAAAACCCCTCGGATTTTTTTATCCCCTTTTTATTAATAAACTTGGGAAACGAGAGGCGTCGCAAAAAATCGGCCCTCGGACGATAAAAAATTATCGCCGTCGGGAATTCGCCGAATTTCATTTCGCTAAGAGCCGCGCCGTAAAAATCAATCAAGCACATGGGAGGACCGGCCGCGGGATGTTTTTTTGTCGGGGGTGACGATTATGAGAATCAAGATGTCGGCGAACGAGGAGCTCAAATCATAAACGTGACCGAGGGCTCGGCCGAGAAAAATAGAGGGGGATCAAAATTCAGGGGCGCGGGGGTTCCGAGGGGTGGCTTCGAGGGTGTGAGAGAGTATTTAAGGCGTCGTGAAACACAGTCGTTTCGACAGGCATTGTCCAGTCGATCGTCCCCAAGTCTAGCGTGTTGCCGAATATTTCATTTCGGATATGTTACTATGCTCACCAGAGAAACATCGACCGCGTTTAGCATAAAGAAACCAAGCCACATCAGATGTTGCCAAATTTAACTGGGCAATTTAATTTTTTACAAGAGAACGTTCGTGCGAATTCCAATGAAAATTTTAAGAATTGGACTGCATTTGCAATTGGAACTATAATTCTGGCTCTTCTGAAACACTTATGTGCATAGGGAAACTAATGGCACATATTGTTTTAGACCAGGCTAGAATTATAGTTCCAAATTGCACAATGTAGTCCAATTCGCTTCGTACTATGCAGAAAAATCACTGAAATTTGTACAAAAGTCCGCACAACTGTTATAGGTATATAATTGAATTGCCAAATGAAATTTGGCATCATTTGGCAATGGCTGATGTGGCTTGGTTCCTCTTTGTTAAACGCAGTCCATTTGTGACTGAAACTTTCAATGCCTTTTCTTCTAATTACATGCCAGGTTTCGGACAAAAATTGCGGTCATATTCTGGTAAGAAATCGAATTGTTTGAGTCGAGTTTCTTCGTCTGGGGTACGGCGTAAACCAACGCGTTACTAAAAGAGCAGCCACGAATAAAATTTCACAGAAGAGGTATTCTTCAAAATTCCATCGATATAATTAAAAGTTGCGCTACTTCGATAATGCGAGGGTTGTCTGAGTGTGCTAGGTGTACGAACATTATCGTCATTTCTTGAACTTCTTCTGCTACTCCGATTATAAAAATTCTCGAGCGAACTTAATCGTGAGCACGAATCCCAACTTCGCAATCAAGAAATTGACCGCAATTCCCTACGAATCCCTGATCTTATTATTAGTCCCTTAAAATAAACCTTTTTACGTAAATATACTACACCGATGCACTCCGCTAAATTCCTTTCTCAACTCAACTGATCTTCCCCTTTTTTATTAGCTTTACGTCGAAAGAGGAAAGGGTTGAAAATACTCGGTCATACGGGTCAAAGTTTTCAAAACTTTTACCGCATCACTGATATTACAATTTCTCATTTGATTTTATTTTCCCTGAAATCGGGGCCCAATTTCAATGCCAATGACACTCCCCTTTCCTCTCGTGATAGTTCCGAAGCTGAGAAAATATGACCTCGAAAAGGGGAGGCAGGGACTTGAGATTCGTCCGATCTTGTCAATTTGAGGCAAAAATGTTCAGGGTTCCCCTTGATTCCTGGGAAAATCACCGATTTTATTCTGGAAGTTCGGCAACTTCGGGCTGAGATTCGCCTCAAGAGCGTCACAGGTCGGCGATAAACAGTCACCAAGCGCCGCACAGTGGACAAAAATCGGGTGGAAACGAAAAATAAGGGGTTGGAGCGATGAAACTGGGAAACCGGAGAACGCCAGAAATGGATCGAATTCAGCATTGTAGAAAAATGTCATTCAAGGTGAAAGCGAGAAAAACAAGTTTGAAGTTTTATTCTTTTATCACAGAAAAAAGGACTGTTCAGTATTCACATGGCCGAATTATTCGCTCTGCTTTACCGAACTATGTGGTCGAGATAAACCGTTCATTGAAATTTGGTTCGGTTAACCAAATAGTCGCACGGTTTGGCACAGTGAATACTTCGGTTGTAGCACATGCGGCGTTATCTTCAATATGGCGGAATACGAGTCCTGGCACAGGTGCCGATTATCCTTCCTTTAGTGACGTCACAGCGGAAAATTTAAAAAAAATACGTTCTTCCAATTTCCCCGATCGAGCACAGGGGAGAATTTCATGAGCACTATAGTCCAAAACTCAAGAAAGGGAAGAAATAAGTCGGATACTGACTGAAAGGTCACCGAAAGTTCGTAACTGATATTTTTTTGAGTCGCTAATTTCGAATTTGATGTCAAATTGCTCACATTCCAACACCCTGAACTGACCTATTAATTGCGGGCAAGTTTATGGCACGCTGCGGCGCGGAGTGCTGCCGCTGCCAGCTCGAAACGCGCACTGGCGCCTACAAACCTAACGGGATACTTCAAGCATTGCGCAATGCGTGAAGTATCCCCTTAGGTTTGTAGGCGTCAGTGCGCGTTCCGCACTGGCAGCACGCCGCGGCGCCTCCCGACGGGCGGGTGGTGAACGATTTCTTGCGAGGAGAGCTCCCTGGCAAAGAAACTCGTAATCGTGTAATTTTTTTTTTAATTTTTATTTTTTAATTTTCGACTTTTAAAATTACACACTGGTCGTGTGAAGTAATAAGTGAACTCTAAACGCTAGATGAAGTGTAATAATGAAAGGCAGGGCGGCTTATGAAATTCTCCCCTGTGCTCTGTAGCAATTTTCCGATCCATATCCCATTCGTACTTGGGACCCACCGCGCGGCGCAAGATAGCGATAGGGTGGGAAGAGGGGGAAGGGGGTGGGAGTGTATGAAAAATACCGGATGAGGGGTTGTCATTGCGCATCCCCCTTTCCGTTCGGAATTTTAATGCCTTCCGAAAGGGCGCAAATTTGGTGCGGCTAGTCCTCGACGGATTTACTGTTATTTCTATTGATTAAAATAAAAAAGGCCGGCCGCTTAAGAGCCCGAATTTCGGCTGCGGCACACTCGAGGCGGACCGGGGAGGGAGGGGTTGTGAGTGACGCTCCTTCTCGAGGGGTTGATGGCTTTCTCGGGGGGTGAGAGTTCGCGCAAAACCTCCTAAGATTCTCCAGTTTCTCTCCGCTCGGCTCGAGAAGGAATCGTCGCTCCACTCTGCCGTCCTAAGGAAAAACGCCGTATGAACCTTCAGGCGTTGCTAAATTTCCTTTGATAAAACCCAAATTTCCAATTAAACTTATGAATATTTTCTTTCCGATTTTTCACATAATTTTTTTCGCAATTTCACCTAAAATTCCTGAAAATTTTATGGAAAAATATTTGCAACTTTCCTCAAAAATGAACATTTTATTCGGGGAAATTTGGCAACTCTCGAATGTTCATACGGCGTTCTTCCTTACTACGGCAGCATCGACGTAACGGCGTATCTCTATCTTCACATGAGCCCCGGAAAGCATAGAGTTATACCGCCGTGCTAAGGAAGAACGCCGTATGAGCCTTCAGGCGTTGCCAAATTTCCTTTGATAAAACGCGAATTTCCTGGTAAACTTATGAATATTTTCCTCCCAATTTTTCAGATAATTTTGTTCGCAATTTCACCTAGAGATTCTGAACATTTCTAGGAAAAATATTCATAAATTTCATCAAAAATAAACATTTTATCGGAGGAAATTTGGCAACACTCGAATGATCATGCGGCGTTTTTCCTCACCACGGCAGAACAGGACTCACATGAAAATTGAGATTCGACCATACGTCCGAGGAGCGACGAAATGAACACCGTGTTTCAAACAGAGTGGAGGAGAACCCATACTCTCCGACTGTTGCAAACTTTTGCTGGAGCGAAAAATAATACTGCCGTGCTTAGGAAGAACGTCGTATGAGCCTTCAAACGTTGTCAAATCTCTTCTATTAAAATACGAATTTTCAGAGAAATCTGTGAATATTTTTCTCCCGTTTTTCGGAGGATTTTAGTTGCAGTTGGATCTAAAATATCTGTGAGAGAAAACGTTCTCAACTCTCCTTAAAAACGACAATTTTATTGGAGGAAATTTGGCTACTCTCGAATGCTTATAAAGCGATTTTCCTTGGCACTACAAAATGGATGCTCCTTCATGGCAAGAGAAACAGAAATTATGAAGAGCACATCGAGAGTCCGAAATTCTCTCTTAATTTCACATTTTGCGAAAGAAAGTCGTGTACTTTTGAGATTTCCGCTTCGAGAATTATATACCATGGCAAATGCAGAATTTGACACGGATGGGCCTCCCCGGTTTCACAACTTCTGCACTGAGATAGGTGGTTTCGCACTTTGGCCATTGATATGCTACGGTACTAAGGCTGAACGTCGTATAAAAATTCGAACGTTGCCAAATATCCTCTGAGAAAATATTTTCATTCGAGGAAAGTCATGAATATTGTTCCGTAAAATGCTCAGGAACTTTGAATCAAATTACGAGCAAAAATCTTTGAAAAATTAGGGGGAGGGGGAAATATGCACAGATTTTCTTTAAATTCCGTGATTTTACTAAGGAAATTTGGCGACGTCCAAAGGCTCAAACGGCGTTATTCCTTACCACGGCAGCATACAACTCCCTTTACGTCATAGCGTTGCATCAAGAGCGAAACTGAGGAAGCTCCAATGACGTCGTTTACAAGCCCTCGCAAAGGAGTCAATATGCAAGCTTTGTTAATGCCCTCGCATTTTTCATTCTAATAATGGCTCGCGAGCTTTCATCATTTCTCTTTTCCGCGCCTTCCTCCGCCCCTCGTCCCATTCTTCGGAGCCTTGTTACTTAGTTTTTTTAGCGTGTAAATAAATAAATCGCTATCTTCCGCTCCTCTTCACCTAATTTATTTTCTCTCCCCCTCCCGACGAGGTTACTTGTCACTTGGTGTCATCGCATCGCACGGAAAAAATCAAAACTCGGCGCTAATTCTTCCTGTTGGCTTTAAATTTTAATCACTCCTGAGAGACCCGCGGAAGGATCTTGAGAATTGCCGAAACGGCGGTAAAAGGTCGTAAGGGAGCGTTAGAATTCACTCGGATTCGAACTCAGGAAGAACAGCATTAGATAATTCGGGCTTTTCCCAATTTCTTCCAAGGAACTAGTCATGAAATACGTGACGCTCCAGCGGTCCGATCATTGAAATTGATAGACAAAGCGAAAGACAAAGAAGACATAGGGATTATGAAGCTATACTATTGGTTGAAAAGGGTGGTTCGATGGTTCCTACAGACTAAGGGAGAAAATGATGGACTAACTATCGGTTCTCTCGTGGATTGCTGTTGGTTAGTCTATTACCTACCTCCTTTGTCCATTGCAACCACCCATACTTACACTAATAGGATCCCTCCATATCCTTTTTGTCTTCTTTGTCCATAACTTTGTCTATCAATTTCAATAATCGACCCGCAGGGGGTGAAAGGTCTGGTATAATCACATCGGGCGCCGTTCTAGTGTTCGTTTCGACATCGAGCAACTATTTCAACTCTCAGGAGATGAAATTGCCTACCCGACGAAATTGAAGGAGTTTTGAGAGGAAGCAAAGACTTGTGGCTTGTAGTTTAAGGGTAAGCGTTTTGATGCATTGCATAAGGTCTTAGTGGTCTAGAACTCCCAGGATATGAGCCTCCAGCAGTTTGACGAATAGAAATGAGATTACGATTGAATTTGGAAATGAAGTAAAAAGACGGGGAGAGTGATGATTTAGAAGGAAAGAGCGAGAGAAGAAAGTGCGAAAGTTGGAGGAGAGTAACCCACACTAGAGGTGAAATTTCAAGTTATATTACAATGCCGTCATAAAATATAAATCTTGACATTCAAAATAAAAGCTAGTACGTAAATTAATGTCTTGTAACTGCGTTTTTGTATTTTCTCTGATTTCCAATGTTGACTTTTGTATCTTTGAGCAACCTTCATTCAAATGAAAGAGAATTCTTTGAAATAATCGCGTGTGCCGACTTCACGAGACGTACAATTTTGTTTTTAATTGTATTATTTTTATCATTTGTATAAATGACAAGAAATTACTGTAGTTGCTTTTTTCCTAGTTCATGCAGGCTTGAAAATATGAAATTACAGGAAATTTATCCTACATACATATATTAAGTTTTTAGGCACTATTTCTCAAAGCGTTTAGGTGAAATTTTAAGCACTGTGGGAGTGTCCTACCTTTCTTTTCGAAAAAAGTTCAGTATTTTAAAAAAACGAAGTGAACCGAAAGATAGAGTATTCAGACGGTAATTCTTAAGGGAATGTTAAAATTTCGATTTCCTCTCCTATCAAAAACTGCATCATGTTTCTGAAAAATGTTCCATCAGAAACGTGTCCACAATTTCATTACATCAAGGAAAAAATTAAATTGCTGATTTAACAATTCAATTACTAAAACAAGTGACTGCAATGTTTCAATGAAAATTTCACATCACAAAAATGCTACTTTAACCACCCCCGGAGTTACAATAGCTTACAATAGTGGTTAAAGTAGCATTTTTTTGCTGTACAATCTACGTTGAAACATTGCAGTCACTTTGTTTAGGAATTAAATTGTTAAATCAAAAATTAAACTCTTCCGTGTTTGTCAATTCCGCAAATCATTAAGAATAAGAAATCCGAAAATCACACTATTTAGTAACGCTGCGTGGAGGGTGGGTCATACGCTACACGGTTCAACCCAATACCGAGGTTTTTTATGGTTAAAGTACTTGTAAGTGCAACACAAACATTCTTCTAGATACTTGTAGCCAAACTTTATGATTAAGAAACCTAGAACCCCTTCAATTCTCTGCGTATGCAACACGGACATCCCTCGAGTACGAATAGTTGTATCAAAAAAGCCACGGCTCCATTTTCGCCGCTTGGGATGACGGAATTTTTCACGTCATTAGATTTTTATGCCGTCATTGCTATAATGTAGAACGATTGGAGAATTTTGAAAGAAAGAATTATGAAAAGCAAGTTTTGGGCGGCAATTCCTCATTTAATTCGATTAAAGGTCCCCACATTTTACTCCCTCTGGGATATCTGTTTAACCTCCATTTAATTTGTAATAAACTCATGTAATATCATGTAAATACTTGATAATGGTATTATTCATAAGTGTCATCGTTGCCAAATAGTGCAATTTAAGGAAAATTGATTTATAGAAATTAATGCCGTGTGCAGAAACAAAATACACAGTTGTTGCATCGACATCGCAACCAACATGACATAATTTTTGAAAATCTTTGGTGACTTGATTCAACTTCCATTCAACTGACACGCCGTCAGAACGGACAACAATAATTAAGTCGTCTCAGAGAGAATGATGGTGGGCGGAATATGCATTGATATTTCTTTGCACCGAATAGAAGTTTGTATGCCTCAGACTATTGAGATAGAAAATACCCAGGCACTTAAAAGGAACTCTTTTGAATTTGACAATCTACACTCAGATCAGGAAAAAGGAATCAAGCTAATAAAGTTGAATTTCGGAAAGGGAGGTTTGAAGTTCTATTCCGCCGTAAGGATGATGTTACAGATGAACTTTCAGAACCAACATGTTCTTTCTCCGCTTTGAATGTTTGAGCGGAAAGAATGTGCGATTAGTTAGGCAACTCCTCTTAATTTTTCGTATTTTCTTGATTTTCCATTACTCTGTTTGATACAGTGTAATCACCGCGTTGCTAGGAACTGCTAAGACGGACTTGACGGTTGAGCATAATGAAACATGTTTTATCATCAGAAGCTCACTTAGAATACGATGGAAATATCCAAAATTTTCAAATTCAATTCAAAAGAGGAAAGTCGTGTTTTTCAGGGTTTGTAAATTCAAACCTCTCATTCATCGACTAGTTTACAAATACTGTAGATTAGTGTAGAAAGGATTTTTTTCAAATATACATTATTGGCATTTATGGAATGATAAGTTCATACAGTTGCTGATTTGACTTTTCATTAGTTTTAATTCTTTTCTGAACGTGGATTTTGAAATCACTAATTTTTCAAACGTTCATATCTTATTTATAATTGATTTTGAACTTTAGCAAATGCTTGACGCGTTTTGCGTGCTTTGCTGAAAAAACATATTTCGCGAGATTTCATTTTTACCATGTCTAGTAGTATATTTTGTCTTCTCTAAAACCAAGTCCACACGCTGAAAATAAAGGATCTAGAAAAGGGGGTCATCGGTACAATGATTGGAAATTCCCTGAAATTTGCGATATTTGGGGATTTTTTAGCCACTGGTGAAGATCGGGGGCTCAACAATTACAAGTGGACCTGAACTATTCAAATAAACTTGGTACTTTTATAATGAAAAAGAATTAAATTGATCAAATTACGACTGTTGACTTTCAACCAATGGTCCCAATTTTCAACGTGTGTACTTCACATAAAGCTTAATTTAACGAAGCTTATATTGCAAATCGAAATCAGAGACAATATATCTTAGAGACCCCACACTGCTATCTTCTCTATAATGTAAGATTTACTTTCGGGAATCAACGTTCAGATTCGCCCCATGATGACTGATGACCAAAGAGTTGAAAAAAGTGGTTTAACAACCCTATCTTTAGTCGCGAAAACTCGCCTAGCGAGGCGCCTATCCCGACATTCATCAGTCATCATTACGCGAATTTTATTTGAATTTTTGTTCAAGAAGTGGCTCATGAATTATCATTGGATGCAAGGTAGCGCTGACTTCCGAATGTAACTTTTGACTAAAACGAGCATAATAAAATGGGTAACCGAATAAGCTGGAAAAAAAATAATGCCGGGGACGTTCCGGAGTAGTTTTATTCACCTCTCGGACCAAAAAACAAAGTATAATGAAATTAACTTTTTTGTAAATTAAAATTGAATACTTAAATTAGTTATTATATTATTTATCTGAAATGAATAATTATTTGAATTATAAAATTAACTTTTTTTTTTACTGACTTTATGTTTAGATTTGCTTAAATTGTGAGTGCGGGGTACGTAAGATACAGCATCTCTGATGGAAAAATTCTCAGGTGACATGAATGCGGCCCAAAGAAGGGAGTTAATTTATTGACTTACCTGGTGAAGAGAGCGGCAAGTGCCCAAGCTAGGAGGCAGATTATAAGAGCCCTGGTTTTCGTGCAGACATAGCCGGCTTTGAGGGGTTCGCAGATGGCGTAGTACCTCTCGAAGCTGATGGCCAGGATCGTCAGCACAGATGCATGCGCCACCGTCAGCTCCACAAATGGCACCGCCTTGCCTGCAACACAAATTTAGTCACCTCATCACTCTCAACTCCTTCAATTCATACATTTTTCATAGTCATACAGCCCAAAAAACATAGCCCCAATATACGAAGAAATCGGGAGGCAATTAAAACATGCGGATAAACAAGGCTAAACATTAAAAAATCACTAAAAGGCAGGACGTTTCCAGCTGTTACCAGCTCACTTTCAGCTGCAGGAAAAAACGACAAAATTAATTTTAATTTTTTTTTCCGGGAGAAAATTATGTCCTCTGCGGAGAAATTATTTAGTGTTCCGGAGAAAAATATTTTCTCTTCGGGACGAAAAGTTATTGTTAGGGAGAGAATTATTTTCTCTCCGGAGAAATTAGTAAATGTTCCGGAGAAAGGGCTCACGCGCCGGGCTCAAGCGCCAAAAATGAGAATTCGAGAAAAATGGCGATAACAGTTTTAATTGACCCCTCATACATCCGAGAGCTAAAAAGGAAAAAAAAAATTAAAGCTATGAATTAAATTATCTGATTTCATTATTGATTTTTGCGTACTTGTACATTTGGCGCTTGGGCCCTTGTGTAACTGAGCGATTCAATTTTCGCCTTCAGATTCGAGCGATGCAACAAGCGGTACTGGCGTGGAGCTGCTGCATGCGCGATCTGGCACGGCGCGGCGAGATCGGCGATGGAGAATAAAGTACTTGTCGCGAGGACGAGAGCGCTGTCTTGGCCGGGCCGAGCTGCCGTTTTTATTTCGTCGAGAATACGTTCCCGTTTTCCGTTTTCCGTTTCCCGAGCGAAATTTAATTAAAGGGATCCTCGCGTCTGACTAATGCCCGGGCGGGCTATCGCGATCGTCGCGGGCTAATTCGCCGAAATGAGGGAACCGACATGACTTCGATTCGCCCGACAATTTAACAACCGCCATCCCACTCTCCGCTGTCTAGGAGCCGGCAAATTCAACTGACGGCTTTCAAGTGTCTCCTCTTGAGATATGTAAGATTTGGGACACTCGGAGGAAAATACAGCGTCTGGAGAGCTCAGACAATGAATATAGTGCAATATTGTGCACGGAGAAGAAAAATCACCTGACGTTCAAGAAGAGACCCTGGATATGGTCTTTCCTGCAAATTTTGGATGAAATTGAACCAATCGAGCTGAAGTTCTCGGATTTGAACCGGAAAGAACTCACTACACTATTCGGTTCGTATGGCAGAGGTATTTTCTCCCACCTCTAAAATTAAGGTAAGAGCGCATAAAAAGAGTAAAAATCCAGAAATAACATGAAAATCGACTTTGCGTGTAAGACAGGAAACTAGAAAAATTGATTATTAAATTTCAAAATTTGAACATCAATTTTTTTAAAATTTTAAAGAATTTAAAAAAAAAATTGAGTAGCCCCGATGATAGATCACTTGCCCAAAACGCGCATCTACAAAAAACTAAAAGTCATCACAAATGAGCTAACTTTTACCTTTTGGAAATTCTAAAATTTTAAGACTTGTGCAGAAAAGATGTTCCCTCATTTTCAATCAAAGTAATAATGAGATTTTAATTAAAATTTCATCGTACCTCACATTCTATTCTCGCAAAAAATGTGAAATTATGGCACTGTTGGGCGATTTTCCAAAATGTATACCACTATAATGGAATTATGGCATTACTGTAAGGCATTTCTACAATTGTGTGCCTCACAGTCACGCTGAACAAGTTTTTTTGACAGAGATAAGGTAAGCGGAAGGGAGCCGTCTTCTCTTGTTTAACACTTCCCAATTCTTCTATGGGGGTGGAAAATTCTGACAACAGCGCCAAAGTCTCGAAACTCTTTGAGTACTCACCCTGCATCTCCTCAATTCTTATCTCCAAGTTTCTTGTATCAACAATCTACTCGCGCAGAATTGGAAATGCATTAGACACTACTTTAGCGCTGCATTATTTGAACTTCCGAGACACAATATAAGAAACATCGATATCCCGAGTGTTTTCGTGAAACGTTTGGTTTTTCATTTACCACTCGTATTTCAGCGATCCTTTCGGTCCATGAGAAGAAGAAAAAAATTATCCGAGATTTCGCTGTTACCGGTAACTTTCAAATGTTAAATTTATCTGTCTTCGAATTTTTGAACACTTGACGACAAATTATTTGATTGCTGGAATGCTCAGTAAATATGTAAAAAAGCTCAAAATCAATGTTGCACCTCCCAATCAATGTACTTCAAAAATTTCTTGATATTGCATATACATAGTAAGAAAATTTCAAGCATGCGGAAGTCTCAGATGGGGGTTCCAAAAATTGAAGTTTTCGAGGTGGGGCTTTAAATCCTGACCTTACTTTAAAACCACTGATACAACAGTGATTAAACTCGAATAATCTTCATTCGGTCTGGAAGGCTGGGAATCTTGGATGAATTTAATGACAATGTGCACAGTAAATACGCAGATATTTTTGAGATAGTAAACTCTGCAACCATATTTGATGAGAGGCATATGATGTCATTGCATATTATCTCGTTTATGACAATTCTATTTGAAGAGTACGTCGTTCCGGCATTTATTCAAAGTATTCGAAGAATAACTAAAGTGTTTTTTTTTCCTTTTTACTTAGGAGTTTTAAGTACATTTTGAGACACCTAACGCCTTTAATTTAAGACTAAATCTGAGCTTTTTGCTGCATCGGGTAGAACTTAGCCGGTCAAAAAATGTGGTTTCGAGAATTATTTTGAAACGTTTCACCCAAACTAACCGGAGCTCAAAATTCGTCGTTTCCCAGTCGAAGGAACGTAACTATATTCCAACGTTGCAAAAATTCTTTTCCAGAATTTTATTTTTACTTGGAAACTTTCGGGATTTTTTCTTTGAAAATTTCACAGATTTTTTTACATGGATTCTCATAAAAAATGATGGATATTTCGAACGGAAATCGCGGGTTACTTTCCGTGTGAAAACAAGAGTCGAGTAATTAGATTTTGGAATCTTGGAATGAGGATACGTTCAGTCGTTGGAGAAACGACAAATTGTCGGATGAAAATGTCGCCTCACGCCCTCTGCTGGATTAAAAACCAGCCATGGCTGTGTGTGGGCTCGTACCGCCTCCCATACTTGTCAATTTTAAGTTCTCGGTGAGAGAAAAACTGCGATCAGATTTTTCAACACACTGCACACGATTTGCATACAAATTTTTTATTGCTTCATCTGAAAGTGCTTAAAGAGCTGATTTCATATTATTTTTAATAATTTTTTTCTAACATGGGAAATAATATAAAAATAGACTTAAAAATGAGAAAATGCACCGCCTAGTGACGTCATCCGGCGGCATTCCCCAATTAAGCACACGTATTTTAGCAGATTAGATCATTTTGTCATATCTTCTCCAATAATTGTTCAATTCATGAACCAATGGTATCCTGGTGTTCAGTTCACTCAGTAATTTCTACTTAAACACGAAATTCATCAAATTTCAGATACCTGCAAATTCCTGCAAAGAAAACTTTGCTGCCCTGTACCAATGTCCATTTTTGCTTGAGCGACCACACTTTTGACGTCACCAAGAATACTCCATGAAAGGAGAAAGTCAGGGTCAACTCGAAAGAAGCGCTAAGTTGTTCCAAGCAACTTCCTTGTGGGCTTACAATCAAGGTAAATCCCTGCTGGGAACGGGGGATGAATGGCGTCAATGCTGCCAACGTGGGCGTTGGAAATGTTCAATCACGGCACACGTCAAAATGGACAGGGGCACAGGTGCTGGGAGCCCCATCAGTTCCATCTCCCGGCGAAAAGCCCGCCCAGGCGAGACTCAATTTCTCCCATCAACCTTTATCGCGTCATCCAGAGAGTTCATGAAGAGTTTCCTTGTCTCTCAAGTGCTTTACTCTGTTTTTTTTTTTTTTTTTTTTTTTTTTTTTTTTTTTTTTTTTTTTTTTTTTGGCTTATTTGTGGGGGGGGGGTTGGGGGGACATCGCGGAGAAAAATTCGAGTAAAATCGAATTTTTGCGATTGATGTCGATGTTTGGTGGATTCACTCCAGTGGCGATTTTACAGGCTGGCAACACTGTTTTTCCTCCATTTAAATCCATTAAAAATATCGATTTTAAGCGAGACAAGCTGCCACACCAAAAATCGATTGTTTTGCATACATTTAAATGGAGGAAAAACAGTGGTGCCAATTTTCAAGAATCGTCACTGTTCACCTCTCAAGTGGTGGTGAAAAGTTATGCGTCATGGATCATTATCGCGAATTCAATCGTTTTGGCGGCTGAATATAAATTGAGATTAATAAGATGGGACTGCATAGAACCCTCAAACAAGGTCCGAATTCGAATTACTGTCCAAAATTAGAAGCAATAGAAATATGGCAACAGTGATTGCGCTGAGGGAAAATTCGAAAACATATAGGAAAGTTTTCTAATCACTGCAGATGAGAAGGGACTCATCACTTTTGACCATGATCCGAAGCCTTTTGGGTCAAGGATTTTCATACGTATATGAAAGAGTTTGGATGTTTATCTTAGAGAAACCTTACCCTTTCTTAAAATGACAGGAAGCAAAAAGTGCATAGGTACTTACACGGAAAAATTGTTTTAAATGATACAGTATCGCTTTTAGGTTATTTACATGACATTTCAATAAATAAATGTGACAAATAAATTGTTTTGCCGCTGATTATTAAATATTATCGACATTTTTTGAAAAAATCAAATCGTTACCTGATTTTCTTTTCTAAAGTCGCCATCCTTGGTCCCTAATCGAATTCGAAATGCAGATACCTCAGATAGTGGTCCTACGGTCCTACAGCCTGAAAGACTTTACCTACTTGGTACTTGGTACCTGGCTACTTGGTAACTGGTACCGAGGTACCTGGTAGGTATAGTAGTACCAAGTAGGTATAGTCTTTCAGGCTGTAGGACCGTAGGACCACTATCTGAGGTATTTGCATTTCGAATTCGATTAGGGACCAAGGATGGTGACTCTAGAAGAGAAAATCAGGTAACGATTTGATTTTTTCAAAAAATGTCGATAAGATTTAATAATCAGCGGCAAAAAAAATTTATTTGTCACATTTATTTATTAAAATGTCATGAAAATTACCTAGCAGCGATACCGTATCATTTGCAAAAAATTGGAAGGAAAAACGTTCTACCAGCTCAAGACCGCCGTTTTTGAAATTACATTCTCTCATCTGTCACCACATATTGTACAAATGTAGCCTAAACCTAACTTTCATAGACTAAATTAAAAAAAAAAAAAAAAAAAAAAAAAAAAAAAAAAAAATCGTTTGTTAACTGGATTGAGTTTTTCAAATCTCAGCTTTTTAGAAAGCTAATCATGTTGCGACATTATTCGCACCAACTGGAGGAAAATCATACGTAACGGAGGGAAACCAAAAGCACAGAGCTTATCGAGCTACCTGTTCAATGGCTGACATGGTCGGAGCTCGACTCCATTCATCATGTCGCAGTAGATTCTCAAATGGACCGCATCAAATTCCCTTTCTCCACCGTTGCACATCGATTAAGACGCTACGGACCCGCTCACATTCATCAAACCACAAAACCAATATCTGCTTGTCAGACCTGCCGCGAGACAAACTCCAACACACAGGGCTCAATTGCATCCGAGCGATGCAATGGGTCTCTTGCACACCGGAGATACAGATAAATGCACCGCGTTGAGCAGAAAAGAACCAAGCCACATCAGCTATCGCCATTTAATTCGGCAATTTACTTGTTTACATGAAAGCGGTTGTGCGGATTTATGTGTAAACAGTGAGCTTCCTGCACAGTGCGAAGCAAATTCCTCAAAATTTTCAAAGGAATCCGCACAAATTAACGTTCTTTCGTAAAAAATTAAATTGCCCGGTTGAATTTGGAAATAGCTGATGTGGCTTGGTTCCTTTCTGTTGAACGCGATCCAAATGAGTAGGCTTAACAGGAGTAAAGCCGCCCAAAAGTCAAGATAAGTGGATAATTCGACGCTAGGTGGGATGATTGCCTACTTGTCCGGACGTAAAAACTAATTGTTCCACACAAGAGATACCATTGAAATGTAGAACCGCCGAAGAACACGATGAGGACGTCAAAAAAGTCTGAAATCTACTCATTAGGGTGGTTTCACGATAACTGTAATAGTTTTGTCGCCGTAACAGACGACACATTCTTCGGCCATATTTTTAGTAGAAATGATAATCACTCGAATTTTCTCGCATTAATCTTCAAAGGGTTACGTATTATGATGCTTTCTAATGATTTATTGCTCTACTTTTCAATTAATATTATGTAAATTGCGAAATTGCGCTGTCTGTTACGCGGTGAAAAGTCAGCGTAACAGACATCACATTTTCGGCCATTTATATATGAAAATTGAAAAGTAGAGCGATAAATCTTTGAAAAATTCGTTGTCTGATACGGCGACAAAACTATTCCAGTAATCGTGAAATCACCCTAATGACTAGATTTCAGTCTTTTTTGACGTCCTCGTCGTGTTCTTCGGCGGTCCTACATTTCAAAATTACATTCCTTCATCTGGTATCTCTTGCGTGGAACAATTAGTTTTTATGTCCGGACAAGTGGGCGACCATCCCACCTAGCGTCGAAAGCGGAGGACCGAGACCCGACCGGACCGGGCAATTTCCGGGAGATAGATCAGTTTTGTTTGCGGAACGAGAGTGGCGGACCGCAGCGGAACCGGGACGGGGAACGCGGCAGCGGAATGTTATCGATGCTGGAACCGAGGACTCTCTAAATGAGACCTCTGCCCCGATGCATCAACGTCACTTTTAATTTATGCCATCGTTTTCGGTTCCAATTGTTCACCGCCTCGAATCCTCGCTGCATCTCCGATCGCCCGAGCGTCGCGACGCTCAGACCCGGAAAAATTATTGCCTCGAATTTATAAACGCTCCTATCAAGAGGCAAGAGATTAAACTATTACACTCTCCTTACAAGAAAGAGAATAAGAAGAGGAGGAGGAAGAAGAAAAATAAGGGCAACAGGGTTGGTGCGCACGCCGACACACAGTAAACACACAGTAGCGCCTTACAAGACCGCACGATACTTCATGCATTGCGCGTGCAGCACGGTGCGCGCGGCGCATAGTATAGCGCCTTACAAGTCACCAAGATACTTCATGCATTGCACGTATATTGCGGTGTGCGCTCAAGTCGTTAAAAAGTTGTATTTTTCTTGTGTCGAGCCTATCCCGGTGTACACGATTGTTCTCCAAATTGGTTACCCAAATTGGCCATTTTTCGACGTTTCAAAATTTTCACATGCAAACGTATTACTCTATATAAAGCTGCTGTTCCCACTCACTCTGCCCCCCCTAGATAAAAATTGGCCGAAGCGATTTCCTTTAAAATTGGTACACGCTCAGCTATTGTAATGAGGAGTTGATTAAAATTATTCCCACTCAAATCCGCTGCTTAGGACGCCCGCAAGAGCGAAAAGTTGTTTCTCCATATAGTATTACATTGGAGATACGCGGTTGTTAACGCGCATCGCGCCGAACAGGTTCAATCCTGTTGCGTGACGTCACTGCCTTATAGACGAAATATAAGGTTTTAGGCGGTATTTTTCAACGGATTTTTGAGGAAATTGGTAAGCGGAGGTATTTTTCAACGGGGATCTCGAATTTTTGGTCGGATTTTCAAAATCTCAAAATCCAAAATGGCGGCCGTGGCCTAGAATGCTAAGTCGGCTCCTGTTCGATCGATTTTCGTGAAACTCGGAATCCGGGGGTACTTTTCGACGGGAAACTCGAATTTTTGGTCAGATTTTCAAAATTTCAAAATCCAAGATGGCGGCCGTGGCCTAAAATGCTAAGTCGGCTCCTGTTCGATCGATTTTCGTGAAACTCGGCATCCGGGGGTACTTTTCGACGGGAAACTCGAATTTTTGGTCAGATTTTCAAAATTTCAAAATCCAAGATGGCGGCCGTGGCCTAAAATGCTAAGTCGGCTCCTGTTCGATCGATTTTCGTGAAACTCGGTATCCGTGGGTACTTTTCGACGGGAAACTCGAATTTTTGGTTAGATTTTCAAAATTTCAAAATCCAAGATGGCGGCCGTGGCCTAAAATGCTAAGTCGGCTCCTGTCCGATCGATTTTCGTGAAACTCGGTATCTGGGGGTACTTTTCGACGAGGATCTCGAATTTTTGGTCGGATTTTCAAAATCTCAAAATCCAAGATGGCGGCCGTGGCCTAAAATGCTAAGTCGGCTCCTGTCCGATCGATTTTCGTGAAACTCGGTATCTGGGGTACTTTTCGACGAGGATCTCGAATTTTTGGTCGGATTTTCAAAATCTCAAAATCCAAGATGGCGGCCGTGGCCTAAAATGCTAAGTCGGCTCCTGTCCGATCGATTTTCGTGAAACTCGGTATCTGGGGGTACTTTTCGACGAGGATCTCGAATTTTTGGTCGGATTTTCAAAATCTCAAAATCCAAGATGGCGGCCGTGGCCTAAAATGCTAAGTCGGCTCCTGTTCGATCGATTTTCGTGAAATTCGGTATCCGGGGGTATATTTCGACGGGAAACTAGAATGTTTGGTCAGATTTTCAAAATTCAAAAATTCAAGATGGCGGCCGTGGTCTAAAATGCTACATCGCTTCCTGATATCGATCGATTTTTGTGAAACTTTATATTAGGAGGTGTATTTCGACGGGAAATTAGAATTTTAGGTCCGATTTTCAAAATTCAATAATCAAAAATGGCGATCGTGGTCTAAAATGCTACATCGCTTCCTGATATCGATCGATTTTTGTGAAACTCGGTATTAGGAGGTGTATTTCGACGGGAAATTAGAATTTTAGGTCCGATTTTCAAAATTCAAAAATCATAAATGGCGAACGTGGTCTAAATTGTTATCTCGGCTTCCGATCCATCGATTTTTGTGAAATTTGGTATTAGGAGGTGTATTTCGACGGAAAACTCGCATTTTTGGTCAGATTTTCAACATTTCCAAATCCAAGATGGCGGCCCCGCACGAAAACGCGGTCCGGACTCCTAGAACATCAATTTCTGTAAAACTTGGTGAAAAAGAAGATTAAGACATAGATGTTGTCTCCTCATCAATGTTAAAAGCTGTGCGGGGCGGTGGCGGCTCGCGGAGCGAGTCGCAAGTTCGTCGCGAAGCGTAGAACTGGGGTCCAGGGGCACTCCCGGCTAGACGTGTCAGCTCGCAAAGCGAGCTAATCACGACTAGTTTTTAATAAAATTGGTGTACAATGACTTAAATTTAGTCGAAATTCTCTTGAAATCACACGCAAAAATGAGCAAAATCTGCGACAAAAATTGGATACTCCAGTAAAAAATCGAATCGCTCGGGTCCATTTTCAACATAGAAATGGATTCACGTTTCAGCGTATCCTGTGCGTACACATTTATTGCAGTGACACTCTTCTTCTTCGGACGTTGGAAACGAACCGCGAGTCGGGAACCCCGGAACCGCTCGGGGAACGGAAATGAACCGGTCACAAATAAACAAGCAATAATGGTCGAATACGACCGGAAAATGGTGCAACTTATCATTCTGAGTGGCGGCTATTGAATACTGGATTTTATCCTCTATTATGTGCTCAACACTACCACTTGCGCAGGCAGGAACAATATATCGACGGTGAAACTACCAAACCACGTATCTCGTTTGCGGTGTTTAAAAATCTACGCTCCTATTTTATTTTTTTGAAGTAGACCAAATCAATATCATTCCTTGAAATTTTCACGGAATTTTCTCCGCACAAAGAGGAAAAATTACAGAAATTTTCAAGACTGAATGTTAAGTAGTTTTTCATTTAAAAAATAAAGTATGACAGGAAGTCTGCGACGTCGCAAACCGAGATACGTGGTTTGGTAGTTTCACCGTCGATATGTTAGAGACCCCGCACTGCTATCTTTCCATAGTCCATAGTTTCCGTTCTCACTAATTCATTTTTCCTTTAAATTTTTAGGTACAATAGAATAAACCGTAAAGAATATCCGGCAAAAAATTCAAAGAAATAAACCCGCACGTTTTCCAGAAAATTCAAGCTTTATCAAAAACCATTTGGCAAGGCTCGAATGTTCATGCGGCGTTTAGCACGGCTGCGTTAGTGCGCCTTAAGATTGATCAAATCCACACTCGCTCACCGCATAAAAGGTTATTGAGAAGGTACTTAAGCACTTCCGGTACAGTGGCGTCGATTATCGATATTTCCTCATTTGAAGTTGTGGTGAAGAATCGATTATTTAGGCGTTCGTTGCGAACACCCTGTATATCGATCCTTTTTCATGGGTTTAAATAGGTAGATCAATCGATATATCGCAAAGCACGCCACGCCGCTGTTCCGGTAATCTGCGGCAGCGTCCTCGGCAGGAAAAATACAAAGAGCAATCGCCCACTCAAAGAGCGGGAAATGCAATTGGAATGGACGTTAGCGCCGGTCGAGGGTGTAAAATACAGTATCGATGGGGGTTGGAAACCCCCGGGGGTGGGGGTTGGGGGTCGACTTGGGGGCACGCGCTAAGTGAAACGAGGGGTCGGGCGAACACACATTTTCCGTAATGTGTTATGCTAAAGAGATTTCTTCACCTTCCCGCTGCTAAGCTAGGAGAGAACCGCTCATGTGCGTGGGGTTTCCATTGGGGTTTACGCTTGGCAGTTTCATCCGCGAGCGCTATCTTGTTTAGTGTTCGCATAAAGATCTCTCAGTGGTCGAGGATTGAAAGGAATCCTTTTTTCCGACGGATTTGTGCGCAGAAGATCGTCTCCAGCCAAGGATCTTCTTTCCAAGTGCTGCGTACTGCCGTGCTACGGCAAAACGCCGTATGAACCATCAGGCGTTGCCAAATCTCCTCTGATGAAACACGAATTTCCTTGTAAAATTATAAATATTTTCTTCACGATTTTTCAGATAATTTTGTACGCAATTTCAACTAAAGTTCCTGAAAATTTCGATGAAAAATATTTATAAATTTCCTCAATAATAGACATTTTATCGAAGGAAATTTGGCAACTCTCAATTGTCAATACGGCGTTTTTCCGTAGCACGGCAGCGTAAGGCATCGAATGGCGCACGATGGGATGACAAGGTGCCAACTAAAGAAACTAGTGTAGGGGTTGTAGGGCCTGGAAGGGCACATGATGACATGTAGTGTACCTGTTTTTAGAACAGTTTCATTTGTGCGTGTAATTTTTGCTTTTCCTTCTTTTTTCCAAAAAAGAAGGGAATTTAGATTAAAAATAGTGGTATAAAATGAACTCTTTCAAAATAAATCGTAAGTCGCGATCAACCTTCTCAGGATTCAAACTGAATATCTGATCTTGGGTTCTGATTAAGTTGTCGCTCGTAAATTAAAAAAAAAACAAAAAAAACAAAAAAAAAAACTGTTTGACCTTTTTGCTGGTTCATTCAGGAGCATCGCGGACATTAACCCCATCGCTCATCCACGAAAAAATTTAAAAACATTTCTGAATTGATGATACCGCCAAAAGTAACATAATTTTTACTCGGAATCTTACAATGGGCAATGGGCATAGAATATACATGTCACCTATTCATAGCGTCGAAATCGGAAGAGATGGCTGCGCATTATTTGCTTAATCACCCGTGAAATATGGTCAGATCCGTCGTCTCCTCTCAGTTATGCAAATTAGCCTCGCGTACTATCGAGCTACGAAAGAGCGGTGTTAAATTATACGAATGCTGCCCATTTTCCCGGAAAAAAAAAGAAAAAAATTATGAACGTTTTTCCTGTACATTTTTTGGTGCATTATATCCAATTACGCAAAAAACTCTCCAAATAATTAAAAAAAAAATAAAAAAAAAAAAAATTCATATCTTATCGGAAGAAATGAAATTAATGAACAGCGACGCGGCATCGGTTAATGAAAATGACTACTCGATACCGTTCAACTGGTCGAAATATTCAGGATTTTATTGCAGTTGAGTCTTTACAGGGACAACTTAAGGATCTTGAAGCCATTGGAGGAAGAAATATTACATTTTCACTCCAAAAACTAGATAATCATTGAATTTAAGGAGGAACGTGTCATCACTGGATAGTATTTTACTGTCAAATTTATAAGGTCCGCATCGATTTCGCCTCGCCGCGGCGTGCTTTATGAAGGAGTGATGGGCCATAAATGAATGGTATTTGAGTGAAAGTCTGTTTTGGTTCAATGAATTGGATCGTCAATAGAAATATCTTCATTATAATCGCGTGACAACTTGAGCACACACAAGAAAAAAAAACATCCGATTATAGCATGACGTTAGACAGCTTTCATGGTTGGGGACAAACAAGGTGGTCTGTTCGTATCTAAAAGAAATTAATACAATTTTACAATCGATTTTACGATGCCGACTGGTGCTCGAAACCTGATTGCACGGATATTAGAACCATGACCAATGCGGACCATGGTGAAATCAGTATTGGTTGAAACCAACAGTTTGGCTAAAATAATTTAGAACTGGAATCTCCCAATTTTTTCAGCGTTTTACTGTTCAATTTTGTGTGAATTTTCCGACTTTAGAGAAAATACAGATTGAGCAATATTGATTTTAACATTTTTTATTCTGGCTGAAAAATAGCTAAATTACGCAATGTGACATGGAAAATTCACTGCTTTCATGACGGAGGGATTTCTGACTCATGGGTCATTTTGTTCTTTTTCAATTACTTTGCGCGATTTTCCATGACTGAAAAAATCAGTATTTTAATTATAAAGTGGTAGATTTACCATTGATAAATACAGCCTATTCATTCCGACGAGACCTCCTGAATCTAGCATTAGCAAGAGCTCAACTTATCATAATTAAGTGCGAAGTTTGAGATGCAACTTATCGAGCGCCTGTGTAGATAATATTGTATCATTTTGAATTGAAGGAGTTTTTAGCTGCCGACTGTATTTTCATTGATCAAGGGCAAAGATGGTGCCAACTTCAGGACATAGGAGGATGATATACGAGGTAACCGTCCAAAAAGACACTAATAAGATGCACTATGTTTTAGTTAGACTCTTTTTAGCATGTTTTAGGTCGCACTTTAGTTAATCACTCTTCTGTGAGAAGGAACCAAAATTTCAATTATTTTAAATTTGTTGCGCTGCGGTATTTATTTTTCAAGATTGCTTCCGATCAAACGGCAAAAGCGCTAAACTGAAGCACAAAAAGGAACAAAGTAACACATATTCCTTCTTTATTTTGCTGAAGAGCGTAGTTAGGTTTTATCTACATCCGGCAGTCGGTTCATTTTAGTAAAATTACAACGTCGAGCTGTTAAAATCTGACTCGGAAATAAGCAATTATGTTATGACGGATATGACAAGTTCGGATAACGGTGTCTCTAAGATACATTTTCTCTGCGCCCACATACCACTGAAGATTCACCTTGTGGGCTGATCATTGAAATTGATAAACTAAGCTACAGCCATAAATCACGAAGAGTAAATAAAACGATCAACTTAATGGAAGCGGGTGGTTGCAGTGGACAGATGAAGTTAGTAATGGGCTCACTAACAGCAAAACAACTCACAAGACACCCTATCCAGAGTTATATTCAATTATTTTCTATCTTAGTCTAAAACGACCACTGGTTTCAAGCAAAAGGATTACGCTGTTTTTCCTCTGTCTTTATCGCAGGTTAATAGTTGAATATTTTTACTTAGATTGATATCCTGATCCTTTTGCTAATATTAGACTAAATAATTCATTGATCATGTAAGGAAGAATTTTGAGTGTAAATATGCATCATAGAATAGTATTTAAACAATTTTTAACTCTTTAACGACCGCATTCATCTTGAAATTAGCAGCATGTCACACGGAGTTTTTAGAATTAAACATACATGAGGATCATTCGAATATGAAAGAAGAAAAAGAGTAAGTCATTTTTTCAAAAATGTTAAAATATCGTGAGCTATTCGTCTTAAATTTACAAAATTTCTGTTTCGGCATTTTATGAAATGCCTAATTTGACCAATTGCCTGCAAAGTATTCTTTGTCTATTATAAAGGAGATTAACAACGTGCAAGTGAGTTTTCTTAAAAAATTTAAATTATTAAGTTCTTGTGCAAACCCGAACATCAACGTTATATTCTTTCTCTATAGCTTTGTCTACACATTTCAATAATTAATCCGTTGAATTTCACAAGAAAGAACTAAATAGAGATACTTAATTTTTCCTCGTTAAACGCTCTATATTCGATTGTCTCAGAATGAAAATGAACCGCAACGAAGACTCCACCGTTGCATTAGATATCACAACCGATCCCTCACCCCATTCTTCCGTATTCTGAATATCTTAGCAAACTTCCCCGTGACACATCCCCCGTGGTGGTAAGGTGTGTTCTGGGGGTGTGGGGGGGGGGGGGGGCGAGGGGAGTTGAAAAGTCAAACTTGGCGAGTGCCGCGAGTAACTGACAGCGATCGAAATAACCCGCGCCCTGCTACATGCCCCCGAGGCAACAGCAGGCGCCTAATGTGAACATGAACATGCGTTCCGCCAATCATACGTTCTTTTAAGCGAGAACCACGTATCTCCGGGAGCGTAGAGTGGAACGAGTCAGTGGGAGAGGTTGGACACAATCAGGGAAATTTTAATGCATGGTGGCTGGAATTCTTAACCATGCTGATTCCCTGATATTCCTAGTATTTTTCCTGATCCTCAGGGGCGAATGAAAGTTTTTTCCCGATTCCCCGGATGTGTTTGAGAAAGACTGACAGAATACCCTTCTAAATAACCCTCCGGAGTTCCAGATATAAAAATCGATTTTTTTATATTTCAGCCGATTCTTTGGCGCACGTTCAAATTTTCAATTCCAAAAGCATTTCTGATGTTCATTATCTGTTCACGAGAGCCCCTCAATTATTCTGATGATTTGAAAAAGTCCAGTTTCTGAGAAAGATTCCCTGATTATTCTCTAAAATTTGCTTTCCTCCTTGAATCCCGGTTATTCCCGGTCCTTGGACATTATGCTTTAAAAGCCCCTATTTTCGCTGAAACCTAGAGGTGTTTAAAAGCGGTTTCATTGATTATTTCGTATTTCCTTCATGTAAAACGCCTTAAAATTTAACGAATTAAACATATAAATTTGATGTTTTAGTCATAACTCTCAAGTCTAACCTCTTCGAAAAACGCGCTCTATTGTGCGACGAATCCCTACAGTTGCGTGGTTTCTGCCGGTTGTGGAAACTTCCGCCCCCCTCTCTTCGACAAGCGCTCTCTCCGGCTGTCGGCTCATGGACGAGGATGTTTTATCAACCTGCATATTGCAAATTAATCACGAAAACTCAATGCGTCATTTCCGATAGAGACTCAGGATGTCACTGGAGAGAATAATGCCTTGCTTTGAGCAGAAACATTATTGAATTTGACCGAAGATTTTCTCTTAAAACCTGACGCCAGGTTTTCATTAATGTTTAAAGTTTCCCGAAACCTAAACATTTAAAAATTTAAGCGGTTAAAGCGCGAGAGAATAAAGGAAATTTTACAAGTTTCTGTTCATGGAATCGGTTTAAAACGACTCTCCTTGGAAAGAATCTGTCCTGCAACTATTAAATCATGACCTTAATTTATCCAGCAATTTGTACGATTGAACATTCAATGAAGGACCCTTGTGAAGTTAAAATGTCAGCATTAAAATAAAATCTCATCATGATGTTCAAGTGAACTTCAGGGGTACATAGAGATCTTCAATGGTCATCACGATATGGTGATGACGGATTACATAGCAGTTTTTAATGTGGCAACTCGCCACATATAATATATCCAACACGTTAATTCCAGGTAGACAAACAAGAATGGGCAACATCGCAATCTAACAACACTGTCCATGATCATTGATGATCTTTTTGTACCTCTGATGATCATTTGGATGTATGTCTGCCGAACACAACTATGTGCATTAAGACCTGAGCCCTGAGACCCATAAGAATATATGCATAACAGGGATCACGTCATAATGCACATAGTTCCGTTTGATAGAAATACGTCCATTTAAACGTCATGATGTTGCTTTGTTTTTAATAGAAGGGTAGTGAAGGAGGGATTTTTAACGCTGCGGCTTTATGAAATAGCTTTTACTTAGTATGTTTTATTTTTGTGCTGCTCAACTTAATTTATTAACTAGGGAAGGATTTAGATGTGCCTAAAAGGATCAAAACCAGGAGGTTTAAAAATTGGAAAAATATCTGACGTCATTTGTGGCTGGACTTTTGAGGAGCGATGGTAAATAAGACTCTCAGCTTCACCCATGAGAATTGTTTGCCCCCTTTTTTTTAGGGTTACATGTTTCTGAACTCATTAATTATTTCGTTGGTTTCTATTCCGACAACACGGTACCGATGCCCCAAGTTGACTCTCATCGGTGAAGCTGTTAAATTATTTTCGCTGACATATTTACTTACGCGACTTGTTCGGCAAGGGGCCAGTTCAACTGCTCACCTTGCCCAGCTCCAGCTCTCCACCTCTAGGCTCTCCTCTCTCTCTTGACTTCGCTTGTCACGTTGTCTGCCTCTTTTCTTGTTTCGTGTCGCACCCTAGTTAATTTGACGTAAGTACCTGCTGCAAACGACGTATTAGACCCGGCGTAACAACATTGCTCCACGAACAGAGCCTCAACTGCCAGCTGTGTGCTGATTTTTGACATTGATAGACAAAGCGATAGACAAAGAAGACCGAGAAACTTAAAAAAAAATAATATCAGCCAAGATGCATGAAATATCTTACAAAAGATACCTATCCAAAGAAAATAAGAATGAAAAAAGAAATAAACAATAAAAATAACGATTATTAATAAACGTTTAATAATCACCAAATAATAATAACAATAATAGTTCCTACATAAATAATCTTTCATTACTTTGTGAGATATTTTATGCATCTTGGCTAGGATTCTTTTTGTTAAGTAATTAAAATATGCAATACTGCAAAATTACAGAAGACCAAGAGAAGACCTGCTCAAACTGCATGTTAGATGCTTTAAAATGCCGAGCATTTTTTGGGGAAGTTCCCCGGATCACCCTCACGCCCCTCTACCCTGTTCGAGGTGTCCGGATCCACCTAAGTCGCTCCAAAATTTATAAGAGTGTATTTCCGGAGCTTTATGGCAACACCCGACTTTGGCGCATCCGAAAGTCAATTCGACGTCTTGTAACTTTGCTCCTGAGTTGTTACTTTCATTTACAAAACGGATATAAATACCTCGTCAAGCGACTCACTTATTCTGCTTTTATGATTTATACCTCCGCCCGCGCCTCAGAGGTCGTGGAAGATTCATCGGCGGAATCCACGACGTGCCACGTCTTATTCCTCCCGCCAACCCGGCGCACGGCGCGGTAGAATTAACTGGCCCGGTGAAAAATGGGAGAAAATTATGGAATTTCAATTCCGTAGTCCGGGTATTTTTATCGTCAGGTGCGGCTGCGGAGACAACGAACTAAACACAGTTCAAAATGTCCGTGTTTTTGGTTACTTTGGGTTAATTTTCTCCCGGTGCAGGGTTGCCACAGAATTTAGAAAATGAAATTCCCTAACATTTCCCTGACACATTTTGGTGAAATTCCCTGAGAACTGAAGATCTGACGGATTGTTAAGAAGGCATAATTGAAAATAGTTTTCAGGCAAAATTTCTTGTTCAAAATCTCAAACCCCAACCTAGAAAGCAAATGAAGGTGATTTAACAAATTTTCCCTGACATTTCCCGGTTTCCCCTGACTTTCTAAAATTCCCTGACAATTTCCGGTTTTCCCTGACTGTGGCAACCCTGATTGCCACATGTACACTATAGCATTCTAGAGGAAGGTTGAAATAAAAAACCGCTCCCTATGGGCTGAGCGCTTAACAGATCCATAAATCCGGCATTGTATGGGTTCTCATATGGATAGGGGTGGTTTAAGGGACGACCGAGAATACTACCCTAGGATAAGGGCCACGAAAATTTCGAAAGGACGAGGGGATGCGACACGAAACCCGTTTTCGGGTTTTCTGACCGGACGGGACGCAGGGCACGGTGGATGCCCAACAAAAGAAAATCGATGTCCTCGCGAAAAAATGTATCGAGGCCGACGTAAAAACACCCCGTAGGATTATAATAATCGTCAATAAATATTTATGCGGCGCTCGTCAAGTGAAAGTCAGCGTCTGCATATATTTCTCGCGTCGCGTCACGCCGCGTTGCGGCCCTGGCCGTCGCGAGAGGGGCAGGTTTCAGCCCCTGGAAATTCGCCGCGTCAGCCGCGACCCTGAACTACCCTGAAACTACAAAAAAGGAGGTACGGTAAAAGGAGGTTCTAATCTACTTTGGCCCTTCGGTTGACGTTACTTTCAGATGAGTCTGTTTCAATTTTTTGCAGTACTATCGTCCACAGAAAAATCGCTGTAACTCCATTAAAAATGTTGTATTTTACCTACACATACTGCTCTGATACAAGAAAATCCAAGTGTGACAGGCTTCATTTCTCCAATTTTGAGTTTCTACGGGTATGCCAAAATCGACTCGAAAAAATGAAGGATGAATATTTGCTAGTTTTCTTGTAAAATTGTATTTCGTCAGAAAAAAATCGAAAAAAATGTCGAATGGAGATACGGCGTTTTTACTCTGGACGGCAGAGTACCGCACAGTGGATCGAGTCAATCAGAGAGGTCGGACATGAAATTTTAGACTAAAATTGCAAATTTTGGCGTTTATTTCGTCACGTTTTAAATTTAGGGGAGTGCTCGTCGCAGAAAAGTTCACTATAAAACCAATGAAACAACTTTGAGAACCTTAAAATTTTATATAAACGGAGTTATAAGCTTTTAAAGTTTCCAGAGTTTGTCCGACCTTACCTATTGCCTCGATCCACTGTGCACCGATACAAAAAAAGAGGATGGATCCGGAGGCAATTGATCGATGGCTAAAAAGCGAAACTACGTATCTTCATTGCGGCGTTTCAAGATTTCCGACCTTAATTTTATTTTTTCGATATGAAAGAGGCCAATTTTACGGCTTGAAACCGAAACAGAATACTCCACTGACAAGGAAGAAAAACCAAGGGGTTTTTTAAGAAGTTACGCGGACTGAACTCCCGAAGAAAAAATAAAGTAGGACAGAAAGTTTGCAACGTCGAAAACGGAGATACGCGGTTTCACACTTTGGCCATCGATATTTCCGAGACTCAGCATTAACAGTCTAAAGAGGTGCGCATATTCAGGGAGGCTCGCACTAAACCTGAACATCGTTAAACGCCATGCACCACCGGCACTGGCAAGTCAAAGCAGGTGATACAACTATATCAACTCCGGAGTGGCTCAAATTGCATAACCTCCTCAATGCAGGCAAACTCAGTTACCCACGTTTCCTTTGAGAACAGGCCTTTCCCAAGAGTGGGAAAGTAAAGTAAGTAAGTTGCCCAAATAAATTTGGCAACAGCTGATGTGGCTTGGTTCCTTTCTGCTTAACGCGGTACAATTTTGACTCGATGACCTGCACTCAAGGCTGAGCTTTCAATCGTTAATATCAACATTGATAATATGGAAGTTGCGTTGCGAGGGCAGGGCCGCCGTTAAAATCTGCGAATAGCGTCTGCCACGCGTGTTTTCGGTTTCGAATCGATCGTTGCTGCCTTCAATAAGATCCCCGGCTCGGAATTACGTTTTCGTGTCCCTCGAATCCTGTCCTCACTTTATTTCTCCCGCGATCTGGATATTAGTGTTCGACTCAAGGTCGACGCCGAAGATCGATGTCTCCGGGTCGCGCGCTAATGCCCGATCAAGAGCGTGTAAAACCCGCGAATTCTCACACGATCCGCGGACCCTATTGAGATTTTAACGGCCCATCCATTTCGCGTTTGTTGCCTTTGATGGCTCCCGAAATTACGTCACAAATCGCTCCGGGAATTCGGGGATGCGCACAGTGGATCGAGGCAACCCTTGAGTACGAAGGTACTGTTCTGGTACAATTTCCTCCGCAAGTCAAAAGAGGTCACTCACCTCTTTTGATATGCAAAAGAGATGGTTCAGTGTGTCATCGTACCAGGACAGTACCTTCGTTCTCAAGGGTCGATGACTTTCGGATCCATAATTATATAAAATGTATATTGGTCAGCAAGTCGTTGCCAGTGAAATGCCTTCAATTTGGAGAGTATGCAATTCGCGCGAAGTGCGGGCCCCTTGTGCCCACCAGCACCCTGGGTTAGAGTTCCTTTATACTGAGAGTTAAGACAACACCCCCTCATGAGTCCAGGGTAAGATTCACAAATTGAACGTTTTTCGTAATCTTCGATCGGCTCATTCTCAAATTCCGTTCTCCGTTCCATCTCTCATTCCGTTTGTTCCTTGTCGAACCCGTAACTCCTCGGTCCATTCCAGATCATAATCATTGCAATTGATGACAATGTAATCTTTATTCCCGTTTGTGACACTGTGGAGGCCTAAAATACTGTAACCAATCAGAAATGGATTCACATTGTCTTAACTCTTATTATAAAGGGACTCTACCCTGGGCCTCTGGGTGCTAATCCGGCCCTGCCTGTTAGACGCCTAGTACGGTTGCTGCCCCCACGCGATTCTGCACGTCCATTCAGTGCCCCTCGCGACTTGAGCGTTCGCCTGGGGTTGGACCGCGTAGCGGTTAGAGGGAAACCACCTAGTGCATCTATCTACAGCAACCCAACAATATGGCAGGATGCAAGTTATGCTCCGAAATGAGTGAGTCCCGGCGGTCGGCGCTGTGGCGGGTCGCTTCTTTAAAAACGAGCTGTTGACCGATGCGATGAACCTGCGACATTTCACAAGGCTCCCGCGCTCGGGCCGGGTGCATCTTGTCGGCGACGCCGTTATTTAACCTTTCCCCCTTTCGGCGCCCCCCCCCCCTCGGCTCCGCCGGGAGCAGGGCCAATTAATAGGGGCATCAATCAAAACAGCTCGATGGAGCGGATTCATAGACCGCGGGACCTCGATCTCGACCCGGCTGAAAGACGCGCTCCGTTTCGTCGTTGACTCGAGCCGCGGTCACACGATCAATTTATTCGTCGATATCAGGGATGATGTACGGGGTCATCCTAAAATGCACTGTTAAAAATCAATGATTTACTCTGGTGAATAGCCAGCGTGAAAAAAAAAAAAAAAAAAAAAAAAAAATCCAGCGCGAATATCGCGCCGCACTCTGAGTGAATAGATCAGAGCGTGAATATCACCGACGACGGACGAATATAGTTGAGCTTCCTCAAGTAGCGTGAATTCAGAGCACTCTGATACGAGCGTCCAATGGCGAAGTAGTATAGCGCGCTCGTCTATCACAGCTACGACTTGGATTCGAATCCATGCTGCGGTAGTTTCATTTTACGTTCGCCTGTTAGATTCACACTCCCACCAGACCGCGAAATTCGCGTAGAACTTTTTTCACGCCGGATCCATGCACTTAGAGTAACCGGTGGTGAAAATAGCAACTGAGTAAGCGTGAATTTCGCGCCGAAATTTTTAACACTACAAGTGTAACCCCTAAGTTTCTCGACCCTTTTCAGGATGATCCCCTTAAAATTTAGGAGGGAGGGGGGGGGGGGGTTTCGAAAAGTTGTGTTTTATCTAGGAAAACCCACAAAATTTCAAATTTGTATCTCGTTCCGTTAAAATCAATACCTCAATAAAGGAAATTTTGGCAACATCTGAGGGCTTATAAGGCGTTTTCCCTTGGAAAGACAGCATATCACACAACGCAAGGAGAAGACGGGTGGGTTGCAAACACAAACGAAACGAAAAGTCGTAAAATAATTCGGCGGTATGTATTTAGTTGTTGGGCCGAAAACCGGTGGCAGTCTGGTCTGGTCGGGAGGGCCATAAAATTACGCCCGATCACAATCCCAATGCGCGGCAATTCCTTAATTCCCGTTTTATGACAATCGCGCCCGTCCTGGATCGTAAAATCCGCCGGATTTTTCGGCTTGCATTTCGCGAATTAAACCCGATCAAAGCGGCTTCGGACGGATAAGTCTACAGACGAATCGAACGCCAATGTCGGGATCATGTGGGGAGTCCAGCTGCAGGGTTGTCAAATTTCCAAATCAAATTTTTCAACTATTTCAACTAATCGGATCGCTCTATACTCCCTATGTCTTCTTTGTATATAGCTTTATCTATAATTTTCAATAATCGGACCGCAGGTCGGGTTGCAAATTTCGTCACTCCTATGACGTAAGGGCGTATCTGGATTTCCACGTGAGCCCTGTTCTCCGTATAACTCTATGCTTTCCACGGCTCATGCGGGAAATAGAGATACGCCTTTATGTCGGAGGAGCGAGGATTTGACCGACGAAGGGGAAAGTGAGGCGGGTAATAAAATATGACGAAAAACATTAGCTGTGACTACACCCGCACAGCAAGTATCAATCTGCCACGTTAGGAAACAATGGTGTATGATACTTAGAACATTAATTACTTTATTTCGTTACAGGATGTATTATTTGGAAAACTTGTAACTATTTTTCGTTGAATTTTTAAAAGAGTTTTACTCGTGATTTAATCTAGCTTCTTGAAAACCCTGGTAAAAATTGGCGATAAGAGCTGCGTTTCAAAATACCATAGGAATTCTTATAGCCGGCTAAAGGAGGCTACAGAAAATCATATAGCTGGCTGTAGAATGCGGAGAAAATCATACGGCCGGGCTATACGAAGCGATAAAAAATTATGCAGCCGGGCTATAGTTCCTATAGCCGGGCTTTACACTTTATCGCCTGGCTGTTGCTTTTTCGCCATCGATTATAAAAGGCTATAAGAAATTGTGTAGAAATTCGTGTGCTTTGGAAATCATTAAGTTTGATACGGAACCACCTTAATATTTACAAAACACATGTTATATTTTCCTTTAATACATATTTTTTTTCATCAATTAAAACGAGAATAATCCATACAGGATGTGCAAACATTTCAAAATCATGAGTTGAATAACGCTGACTCCGCCAGATTAAATATTGAGCAGCGACGCACTAGCGCCTACAAACCTAACAGGGATACTTCACGCATTGCGCAACGCGTGAAGTATCCCTGTTGGGTTTGTAGGCGCCACTGCGCGTTTCGCGCTGGCTGCCCGCCTGCCGCACCGCAGCGTGCCACGGCGCTTGAAGCAACTATTTCACACCAGAGGTATTGCACAGTATCATACGAAACTGAAGGCGCTCTAATATATTAGGTATGGCAGGCATCCATCAAAAGTACGGAGCTTTCCTCGCAAAATAAATCAAGATACTACGGCCCAAAAAGAGAGCAGTGGTCCGAAAACTCACTAAGTCCTAGCATCCGTAATTAGTGACGTTTAGCATACACTTTATCGCCTGGCTGTGAGTTGCTTTTAATCGCCATCAGCTATAAAAGGCTGTAAGAAATTGTGTAGCCGGCTATAGAAGCTATTGGAAATCTTACAGCCGGCCGTAGGTCTATGGTATTTTGGAACACAGATTCTACTGCCAATTTTTACCAGGGAATTGCAAAGAAAAAGGACTGCTAATGTTTCAATGATTAAGTGCTTCAGTGGAACGATTTGACAACATTTTAAAGTTCATACACCGTTTTTCCTCAGCGCATCACTGCCATGCTAGGGTAGATCGCCGTATGAGCCTTCAGGCGTTGCCAAATTTCCTTTGATAAAACACAAATTTCATGGTGAACTTATGAATACTTTCTTTTCAATTTTTCAGATAATTTTGTCGGCAACATCAGTTCCTGTATCCAGTATCCCACACCCAAAGTTCCTGAAAATTTCAGGGAAAAATATTCATAACTTTCCTCAAAAATAAACATTCTGTCTGAGGAAATTTGGCAACTCTCGAATGTTCATACGGTGTTCTTCCTTAGCACGGCAGATCAGAGGTGCTTTCGGAGATGACGAATGTAACCGATCATGCGTGGACAGAGAAATCAGAGAGATGGACGGTGGAAGAGGGCAAAGAGGAAACGAATTGAAAGCGGCAGAAAATAATTAAGCGAATTAATAATTAATAGAATTTGGACAAAAATAATTCGATTGACGGATTCGGATTCGGGTTCCTGGAAAATGGCTACGGTTCGGGCGTCATTAAAAGCTCATTTTGAGCTGCTAATCCGAGGTCTTGATACCCGGGTGCCAAGCTGCGAATGAAGGATCCACGAATATTTTTATTGCTACCAAGCTTTAAAGCAGATACGGATTCTACCGTGCTAAGGAAGAACGCTATCTGAGCCTTCTGACGTTGCCAAATATCCTTTGATAAGATAAGACGGGGTTCCCGTCGGATCAGTGCTAAATATAAAGCAGGGTTGCCATAATTATCCATCATTAAATTCCCAGACTTTCCCTGACTTTTTCTTGACTATTTTTGCTTTTCCCTGACTCCAAAATTATCACATTCTCTGACATTCTAATAAAACTTCCTATTTGATTTTTCCCTTTAAATTACACTTGCTACTGCTAAACGCACCTCGCAAAATTCCCTGACTTTCCCTGAACTTCCCGATTTTTCAGACCGCCGGCAACCCTGTAAAGAATTAATTATATTGCCATTTTCAGACTGTCTCAGATTGTTCAAAAGGTCATTGATCGCTTTTTGGCAAAAATATCTACTGTGCTGCTCATTGTATTGTCGCTTATGCCATCCATTAATACCAATCCGAGTACAGTAATTTAGAGGACTGGGAATGGGGAGATCTTCCACGAGACTATAAACGTAAGACTAAAATACGGTCGAAAACATTGAATTACAAGGGATTAGAAAATCAAACGACTGAAACAAACGATATTTTCAGGAAGCCCGACATCGAAGCGTTGCAGCTAGAGGCTTCCAATAAATCGTTTCAGAACGTTGACGTTAAAATCTGCGATGCCAAACTCCCCGTTTTTAAGATATATTACGTATATTTAGATCAGTATTCTGCCGTGCTAAGGAAAAACGCCTTATGAAGCTTCAGGCGTTGCCACATTTCCTTTGGTAAATCAAGAATTTTTGGGGAAAATAGTAAATATTCTTCCTCAATTTTTCAGATAATTTTGTTGGCAATTGCACTTACAGTTCCTGAAAATTTCAAGGAAAAATATTCATAACATACTTCAAAAATAGCTGTTTTCGGAGAAGAAATTTGGCAACTCTGGAATGTTCATACGGCGTTTTTCCTTAGCACGGCAGTATTAGCCTTAGCGGCTGTTAAGCGGCGAAGCTGCAGTCAGGCCCGCCACAAGGGGGGGGGGGGGATACTGGGTCCCTGATACCTAAATCTTCCGTTCCGGAGTGCGTGAGGAATCACGCCACATTTGGAGGCGTTTTCAAAACAGCCAAGTTCCGTCATCGGAATAATCGTTTTGCATAGTTCATATTATTTTGTTTCCATTTCTAACCACTTGTTTAATTATAATCCTCCTATAAAAACCACCCATTTGCTAAATACAATTCTAGCTGAAGCGCAATTAAGCGCATTTATGACTGCAAAAATGTTAACGGAAATCGAAAAGGCCAGCGTGCATGAAGGCTATTTCAACTGCAATCTTCCGTCGCATTTCTAAGGCGCAATGATACAACTATTTGAACTCTCCGGAATGCGTGAGGTATCACGCCGCATTTGAAGGCGTTTTCAAATCAGCCAAGTTCCGATACCCGGATTATGGTTTTGCATAGTTCATATTCTTTTGTTATATTCCGTACCACTCGTTTATTTTTAATCCTCGTAGAAAAACCACCCGTTTGCTAAATACAACTCTAGCTGGAGCGCACTTCAGCTATGCATTCACCACTGCAAAAATGTCAAAGGAAATCGACACGCCCAGCGTGCATGGAGGCTATCTCCATTTAAATCTTCCGTCGCATTTCTAAGGCGCGATGATACAACTATTTGAACTCTCCGGAATGCGTGAGGTATCACGCCGTATTTGAAGGCGTTTTCAAAATAGCCAAGTTCCGTTATCGGAATAATCGTTTTGCATAGTTCATATTATTTTGTTTCCATTTCTAACCACTTGTTTATTTATAATCCTCCTATAAAAATTACCCATTTGCTAAATACAATTATAGCTGTAGCGCACTTCAGCTATGCATTCACCACTGCAAAAATGTCAAAGGAAATCGACAAGCCCAGCGTGCATGAAGGCAGGCCCGCCACAAGGGTGGGATACTGGGTCCCTGGTGCGGGGGCCCGTGTTACCCGTGAAAAACCATTACGAATTCACATGCAACCCTTGTTTCGTAAGAAAAAGTGAAAAATTTACCCTAAAAATTTCGCAAAAGGTGAATAGATTTTCAGAAACACGCTGGGGCACTGTAGAATTCTTCTTAAATTTTCAAAGAAGTATACTTCCTGGAAAATTTCTATCTATTTTCAAGATTTTCAGTACAGAGGGATATTTTTAGTAACTGCGTTTCATTTTCTTCCGTCGTCAGATGCTAAGAGTCTCCAGTCTGGGCATCCTCGACTTCAATGGCTCATGGCTCAACTCCCTTGCCATAGACAAACGAAGTCGGAGTCCAGGGGGGCTTGGCCCTCTTAGAACTGAAAATAGTATCCCCCCCGTAAAAAAAATAAACATTTTCCAGATGTTTTGAATGCAACAATTCGCAAGTATTTTGTGCTAAAAGTAGAAAAAAAAAAAACATAATTATTCCGCAGAAATTGATACGAATTCTTTATGGAAGCTTCAAAATGCGTCCGATCAGTCGTATAAATTCTAAAATTTCTCGGGGGATGCCTCTCGGACCCCCCCCCCTTCCGTGCTTGAGGCCCGGACCTTAAAACTGTACCAGGGCCCGAGTTGGGATGTGGCGGGCTTGGCTGCAGTGGCGTGTTGTGCTTTGCGATATATCGATTGATCTGCTATTTAAACCTATGGAAACGGATCGATTAACAGGGTGGGCGCAACGAACACCTTAATGATCGATTCTGTACTGTAGCTTCGAATGGGGAAATATCGATAATGGATCATTGACGCCTCGCCACTGCAATGCTGATGCTGAAATGTGCTGGAAGCGCGTTACTAGTGCACGGTGGGAAGTATCATCGTCATGGTACGGCGCGGTTTGGCGGATAGCGCGAGCGCGAAGAACGGACATGGCGGAAACTGTCTTACGTTACGTTCCTTCCGCAGCTGTGGGGTCATTAATTCTCCTTGTGGATTCACACTTTACGCTGATAAATATAGATAAATAAAAGAGCAAACGAAGGAAACTTTAGTCCCTGAGCTTAGTTTCTGACAAAATGTGACTGTCCGCATGATGATGTGTGTTTTCCGTCTTCTTCTCTGAAAAAAAAGTATGGTAACATCTACTGTAAGTCTACTAGATTTTTTTCACAGTAACACTATTTAGTGGAAATAACCAGCATTTTCAGAATTATTTACCAGAGCCCTGGTGATCCTTACCATAATTTGGTAAATGATAACATAAAGTCTGGTGTTCATTACCATACTAAAATCACAATGACAGATTATGGTAAAATCTACCATATTTTTTTCAGTGTTCTCTTGGATGCTGGCAATCTTGAACCATTCCACCCGAGTCTTTTCCCTAATTCCCAATGCAAATCGACTTCTTTTGTTACAATGTGTTAACGCTTACTCTGTGTAGCGGTCCATTATTACCTCATCTATTTTGGCTGAGAAAGCTTACGATAGATATTGAGGTGGAATTTTCTCGGTGCGTGCGCCTAAATCCGCCACGGTAAGGTAAAAATGCCGTCTGAACCTTCAGGCGTTGCCAAATTTCCTTCGATAAAATACGCCTCTACATGAAATTTTTTTAAAATATTTTTCCTTTATTTTTACAGACAATTTTGTTCGCAATTTCCTGTAAAATATTCGGAAATTATAAGGAAAAATATTCCTTACATTACTCAAAAATACATGTTTATTCCGAGGACATTTGGCAACTCTCGAATGCTCATACGTCGTTGTTGATTAAGACGGCAGAAATCCGCGGGCGCTAACCCGAAAACGAGGAGCCGCGTCGTAAATCACGTGGGCTTAGCGTCATCAGTCAGGTCTTAATTATTATTATCGCCGTGTTCTCGCGTTTGCGTCCCATCGCGAATCTCTCGCTTGGATTCCCAAATTCACCGCTTTTCTCGCTCGCTCGCACCAGCCGCGCCTTTTAAAATTGTCAACGAAACTTTCGAACTCCACTGATGAGCCGTAAATTGCTTCATCATGTTTTTTCGATGATATTTTTTCGCTCCCCAAACGAAGGGACGTAACTCCAATGCAAGGTTCCAAAAACGAAGTAAACAGCTCACTAGGCCGGATGCAAACTTCAGCTGGAGCAAAAAGAAGATGTAGGAAACGACGATCTGACAACGCGGGTTCCATGCATAAAATTGTCTCCTCAGACGCCTCTGAACTGAAGTTAAAAGTGCGGTTATTGATACTTTACTTCGGTTCATATATAACCGAATTTCAATTGGCTGAACCAAAGTTCGATTTCCATGACCGGAAGCTTCGGGCACCAGAACTGTAGAACTTCGGTGTTCAACGCTATCATGCTGCAGAAGAACGTCGTATGAACATGGAAGAGTTTTCCAGATTTTTTTCAGAAGAGAGCCAAATTTTCCCGGATAAACCATGAATTTTTCAGGAAAATTAAGCATATTTTTCATTGAAATTTCATGGATTTTAGACTAAATTCCGAACAAAATTACCAGAAAAATTTTAAGAGAAATATTCAGTTTTCCCAATGAGTTCGTCCTTCATTGAAAGAAATATGGCAACATCAAGAAGCTCATACGGTGTTCTTCCCTAGCACGGCAGAACACGAATCAAACTTCTTTTCTGCGTACTGTCGTGCTGAGGAAGAACGCCATATGAACATTCGAGAGTTACCAAATTTCCCTCAATAAAATTTTTATTTTTGAAGAAACTTATGAATATTTTTCTTTCAAATTTTCAGGAACTTTAGGTGATATTGCGAACAAAATTATCTAAAAAATTGGAGCGAAAATATTCACAAGTTTTCCAGAAAATTAGCGTTTTCTCAGAGGAAATTTGGCAACGCCTGAAGGCTCATACGGCGTTTTTCCTTAGCACGGCAGTGTAGGTCGATTTCTCAAATCTTCATTCCTGGTGTCACACCGCTCTCTTTTGCTGTACGGCAGGTGGCTAATGAGAGGGGCGTCTCACAACCCGCTCAAATGCGAGCTGATCGTTAAGGTATCCAACGATCAGTTGGCGCTTCTAAAAAGCAGGAGCCAGGAAGCCTCGCCTCGCGTGTGCCCCAGCGCGATAATCACGGGCTTTGGCGGGAAATCGATCGTGAAATCGCTAAGAATCGCGGCTTTCTGATGCGCCATCAAGTGGGTGTCCCGGCACACAGTGGACCGCGACAGTAGGTGAGGCCAGACAAAATTTGGAAACTTTAAAAGCTTATAGCTCCGTTTACACAAAACTTTGAAGTTCTAAAAGTGGTTCCGTTGGTTTCTTCGTAAAATCGTCCACGAAAAACATCTTTTAAAATTTAAAATTTGGCGAAATAAACGTCAAAATTTGCAATCATAGTCAAACATTTCATGTCCGACCTCCCTGATTGAGTCGCTCCACTGTGCCGTAGTAAGAGCGGCTCGCATAAAAACTCCGTTCATGCGCGAATTTTTCGGGCGAAACAGACGAAGAAGAAGAAGAAGAAGAAGAAGAAGAAGAAGATGAGACGAAAGGATGTAGCTTTGTATTCGCTTACTAATCCAAGGAAGATGACGACCGCGTCTGCGCGGCTGTCGTTTTGTTTGACCTAGTCGATTAGCCCCCATTAATCAAGGCACACGCGCGCCCTCTGTTGCCGTATTTTGTTATAAAACTTGAGAAATTCGAGAATATAACAGGGATAAAATATCATATTGTTAGAAACAGGGTGGCAAAAATTTCATGGAGAATAAAATCTTTAAACACGTGAAATATCTCATGAAATTTCAGAAATGTGAGAAAGATATTGAAGAATATCGGTTCCTTTTCATGTTTCGCAATATTTAAAAATGGTGATTTTCTTCTATTTGCGTATGCTTGAGTGCGGGTTGCATACTCTAGGCCCTGAAAAATATGGAATTTTTTACAGCCTCGTGACATTAAATGTCCAATCTTTCATTTCTTTCTTTCGTTACATGCCACCCTAGTTAGAGACCTCACACTGCTATCTTCTCAAAATCGTAAACGTTATTTTCGGGAGTCAACGCTCAGGTTCGCTGAATGATGACTCTTAAGCAAAGAGTTTAGTAATTGGATGTATTTCTGCCGAACGGAACTTTAGACGAGTGGGAAAGATGGGGTGTGCTCTAGAAAGCTGCATAAGAAACAAGAAGAAAGAAGTAGAAGTGTCTTGAGTCAGCATGCTTTTTTCTCGATGTAGAGAGATAGAGAGATTTGCATTTTACTCTTTTTTGCGGGAAAACGCTCATTTATAAACATGCTTGGCCATCTTGGTTTGGCAATTTTTCGTGTTGGAAGGTTGGCTGCCCTCTGGGCCATAGGAGCTCCATATGTCGCTGTGTCTGTACTCTCCCCATGTGGATACTCTAGAGAAATTCCCCTTGCATCAAGCATTAAAAAAAAAAAAAATAATAAATAAACTCGTGGCTGCCAATTTCAGAATCGTCAAGCTGAAGACACTCACTTTTTCCAGTGTCTCTATAGTCTCTGATCTTTAATTAATATTCAGAAGCTTATCAGTATTTTCCGATGCAATTTGGCATCATCCTCGCTGCAGTGGGTGGACGTGTGGATGCGGCAATAAGGAAAAGATTACGCGTAAACTCGTGGGCAATTTTTTCCGATCAATTCAACTGTATAATCTCCTATCGGGGGATTTCAATAAATATTACGCGTCCCCCCCCCCCCCCTCGTCCCTCCCCGGCGGTGTTTGGCTCCTATTTATCGGAAAAGTTGGAAAAGCGTCGAAAGGCCCGTCGCGCGGTGGAGCGGGCCAAGAGATTAGAAAATCTGACTCAGGGTCCAGTCGGCCGAGAAGAAAACGATTATTCTTCCATGCTCCAGCCCCCCCCCCCCCCCCCGTACCCTCGAGGGATCCAGGGTCAGAATCACTCGGACTTTCGATGCCCTGAGGCCAGTAACAAGTAGCTTAAACAGTTCAATATTAATTCTTAGCACGAACTTCGTGTACCTACATAGATGATGAATGTCATGTGTAAAGAGCTTGATGCAAAAACGGCTTTTTTCGCCCCCCCTCTGGAAGTTCTTCAGACTTTGTCTATTGATTACTCATACTTGAGCGCTTCTTTTCCCAAATTTTCAGACCCCCAAAAAATTTTGGGGGGGAGCTAGGGGGGGTGGAAGTCAAAACCTGTGAACCTCGATATCTCTTGAACGAAGAAAGATATCGAGGTCCGGTTTGGACGAAAAATCGTCTAAAATTGCATACTTTAAGATTCTAAAGGTCGAAATCCCGATATCACATTTTTAAGTCAACATATGTGCTTTTTTCCAGTTTTTAGGTCTAGAAAATTTCTTTTAAACGAAAAATTTACAAAGATCTCAATTTTTTATTTGAACCAAAACCAGTTTTTTAAATTGTTCGTCTTTTTCCGCATCCAACGAGTGGTCCATTAAGCTGGGGAACCAAACGGTTCCGGAGTTATGATCGATTGAAGTTTCCGCTCAACGCGCGCCGACCGATTTTCGCGCGCAAAAAAGTCGGATTTGACTGTTATTAGATCAGATTGAATGTTCAAACTGAGCAAAATGCTTTATTAGGGACTCTTGAGGGTCGCTGAGTTCAGAAATTACGATACTTCCAAAAAATTCACGTTTTTAAAATTGCAGCTTCGGACAGGACCACTGAGCGGCCGGTCGGCGCTCAGTGGGCCTCTAAAATAGCGCTGCGGAGCTGTAATTTTAAAAACGTAAATTATTTGGAAGTATCTGTAATTTCTGAACTCAGCGACCCTCAAGAGTCCCTAATAAAGCATTTTGCTCAGTTTGAACATTCAATCTGATCTAATAACAGTCAAATCCGACTTTTTTGCGCGCGAAAATCGGTCGGCGCGCGTTGAGCGGAAACTTCAATCGATCATAACTCCGGAACCGTTTGGTTCCCCAGCTTAATGGACCACTCGTTGGATGCGGAAAAAGACGAACAATTTAAAAAACTGGTTTTGGTTCAAATAAAAAATTGAGATCTTTGTAAATTTTTCGTTTAAAAGAAATTTTCTAGACCTAAAAACTGGAAAAAAGCACATATGTTGACTTAAAAATGTGATATCGGGATTTCGACCTTTAGAATCTTAAAGTATGCAATTTTAGACGATTTTTCGTCCAAACCGGACCTCGATATCTTTCTTCGTTCAAGAGATATCGAGGTTCACAGGTTTTGACTTCCACCCCCCCTAGCTCCCCCCCAAAATTTTTTGGGGGTCTGAAAATTTGGGAAAAGAAGCGCTCAAGTATGAGTAATCAATAGACAAAGTCTGAAGAACTTCCAGAGGGGGGGGCGAAAAAAGCCGTTTTTGCATCAAGCTCTTTTATTGACCGAATTTTGTTTGATCAATTAGTTTTCAAGTACCAAAATGTAAAGTCTTTGTAAATGAATTCATTGGGGATGTAATGTCAGAGGACGGTGCCCCCCTTCTGTAATTTATTTTACAATAAAGATTTAAATATATATATGATGTGTAACGCCCGCGTCTTTGATTTCATGCGTTCCTCGCAGCTATGAAGCATTTTTGGTCTGCTGCAAAAGCAGTAAAAAAGTTGATTTCTTCCGTCTGGAAAACAAAGACCCAAGGTATTAAATCAATATTAATTTTTTTTCTTGCGTGGGTTGATGCAGCTCGGCAACGATGTGGGAGAAATTCGGCCAGGGCAGCGGCATCGAGATTTATTGGCGTGGTAAATGATTAAAACTCGTGCAAGCGCCATGACGGTGCCAAGTGGCTGAAAAATTACCACTTTTAACGTAGGAAAGTTGGAAGAATCTGGATGATTTGGACTGCGTTAAACAGAAAGGAACCAAGCCACATCAGTTATTGCCAAATTTAATTAAACGAAAAAATTTAAGTCACGTGTCGAGAACAAGAGGACGGCGGACTCGACGTGGACGTCGTGATGACGTCTCAGGCGTCGCGTGATTCCTGCCGGAGGCATTCAGTGCTGCCGTCCTAAGGAAAAACAACGTATGAACCTTCAGGTGTTGCCAAATTTCTTTTGATAATTCATGCATTTCCGGTAAAATTTGTAAACGTTTTCCCTCCAATTTTTTAAGTAATTTTGTTCGCAATTTCACCTAAATTTTCTGAAAATTCCAAGGACAAATATCCACAGCTTTCTTAAAAAATAAACATTTTATCGAAGGAAATTTGGCAACTCTCGAATGTTCATACGACGTTCTTCCTTAGCACGGCAGCATCCAGTGGCCAAGTGCATGGATATTAACCATTTAGAGACACGTATAGAATCGATTACTCAGATCTTCGGTGCAAACGCTGACAATCGATCCTTTCCCTTACGTTCAAATCGTCGCTTGGCTGACATAAGGGCGTAACTACACATTGAGATGAGCCTTGAAAAGCATTGAATTGTATGGAGCCCAGGGTTCATCGCAGATTATAGTTACGCCCTTAAAATGACAGATCTGATCAATCGATTCGCAAAGCACAATTCACCATTCATGACTTTCAGCTTTCCAAGCTTACCCCCCTGCCTTGAAATCACTCAGGGTTGCACGTTGGGACGGAATTGGGCAAAATCAGCATAACTGCAGGTTACTCTGCCTAATTTTCTCCCATGTTGAACTAATTCTTAACAGCAAACTAAAGAGGATGATGCATTGAAAATTTTTGGGAATTTTTCAAGACTGGAAATTGAATTTTTCCACAAAATTATAGGTCTGAATGTTACTCAGTTTCCTGTTAAGAATATAAAACAAGCAGGAAGCTCCAACGCATTGGCGTCGGAGAGCGGCTCTGGGGGCAGTAGTTGTAGTCAAGAATGATGGCCTAGACACATTTTGTCATTGATGTACAATCCGACAACTGTCGATTCATGTTTTGTAACTTAGCAGATTTACGTAGCCGGTGTATAAATGTGTATTGGGCTTTGATATGGCGAATACATGGCATTATCACTTGTTGTATACTTTTAATTTTGAAAGCTCTTTGGAGGTCCGCTTCCTAAAAAATCTCTGGTTGATAAGTCGTTTAGCGAGGCTGCAAAAAATTTGCATTTTTATATCTGAAAGTGTAGGTATTGGTTTTTTGTATAATTGTTTTTTTGGATTGTTGGAAAAGTAACGCATACTTCTATAATTTAGGACTGAGCCAGGGAAATATAAGGTTCGTTAAATAGTAAATATTCCTAGTACCGTGTGACACTATTGTTAACGAAAAGTTTTTGCAACTTGTCAAAGAGGTTGTTGAATGATCTTCGAATAACTTTTGATGAGCTAGAGGTAATGGTTCTATCTGCAGCTCGTGGACTTCTGTACGATATTGTCCAGAATCATCTAAATTTTCAAAAAGTGTCCGCTTGTTCGATACCCAATTTGCTCATTCATGCATACAAGGAGAAGCGCATGAAAGCTTTAGCAGACATTTTGGAGATGAATCAAGAATTAGATGAAGAATTTATGACTTAAATCACGGCACCTTAATCACGGGATGACCTTAATTACGGCAACTATTTATTGTCCATGAGATGCAGATGGTTCCATTTCCCTAGCTCATCAAAAGGTATTCGAAGATCAATTTCATCAGCCACCCGTACGAACCACGTTTCTAGTGACCCGTACTTGCTTCGCACGTATGAAACATACAATCAGAGAAAACAGAATTCATCTTACAATAATCAATAATCAGTAGGACATGAATCGTTGCGATGTATAATACGACATTATAATGCGGCATTACTATTGTAATTCATTTTAATGGATTAGGGGCATTATAAATCATTATTGCCACGTCGGAATGAAATGTTGTAGACTGAATTGAAAAGCATGTTGGCAAAATTTCAGTCATCAGTGCATCGGTGAGTGTTGAACGTGAAAATTGCGCGGGCCGCGCAAATTTCGCGATCATCGATGTGTCGGGGCTGAGCATCCATCATTTTCTATCTTGTTTTGAAGCTATGTGAGTTGTGATAAAGTACATAATTTTTTTGTATTATATTACTGTATTAATAGTGTAAAATTTGTACAGAACTTTGTACAAAATAGTTTCTTGTAAAAAGTGTGGACTACTGCCACGTCGTTTCCATACAAACTCCCAATACGCCGCAAGTACCACAAATGCCCATGTTAACCAAATCACCTCATCATCCATTTTTTAAGGACACAATTTTTAATTCAAATCAACTTACTTTATCAAAACTCCAATCGTTTATCAAATAACATATATCGAGTCATTTTAACAAAATCAAAGACGGCATAATATCATTTATCACACAGCCAAAAACCTAACCTAGAAACCACGATGTTTACAAACTCAAATTGGAGAACACTCATTGGTCCAATAATAAAAATTGATTTGCCGCCTTTTTTCTTTGCAAGCAAAACGTGTGAACATGTCTGAAAATGAGATCGGGCGTCAACACTCAACGATGCACTGATGACTTCCATTTTCGCCTCCCATTTGCTACGTGGGCAGACGGCATTAGACGTTTACGGTTTCCTTGGTAACCTTTGTTTGCTATCAGCTGATATCGAGTATATAACTAGGAAGCTCCAACCCAGTAGTTAAAGCTTCCTTAACCGCGAAAACTTTAAAATTCAAATTTTCAAATTTTGAACGTAAAGTACATTTTTTCCATCACGAGATTAAAGCACAGACAAGTTTTGAATTGTTGACTGTATCACCATGATTCCAAAAATACAATACACAACATAACATTGACTAACAATAAAACAGTATGCAATAAAATAAAGTCATGACAAGGAACATAGCCGAAAATGGCGCCGATTCCCATTAACCAACGCGCGGTCTCTACAATGTAACATGCTGCATTGATACTCCCCAGCTGGGACCGTCCGGAATAGCAGCTCTAGTGCAAGCACCAGAGCCGCTAAAATGAGAGGAAATTGGACGATGTCTTGTGTCTTTAGGCTGACTTAGTATTTTTCAGAAGAGGGAAATCATTTTCGTCCCCTTAAAGATCCAGTTCCAAGGATGTTTTCGTGACTTTTACTCTCGGCTTGGACAAATTTTACGAATTTTGATGCTAACTTTGAGGGTACTCTTAAACCTTCCTTAATCACGACGGACACGATATGAGGCCTCCTTTGGAAGAAAACCGTTAAAAGGACGACTACTGATGCCTTAAGCTTCCTTCCGATACTGCTTTCAGACCCCTTTCATCGCCGCATCGGCACTGGTGAAACAACAGCAGGTGATACAACTATTTCGACTCCTGAGTCGATCAAATTGCATAGCCCCCAAAATGCAGGCAAACTCAATCCCTCGTTTCTTTTACGCACAACCTTTTGCCCGAGATTAGTGAAAATCCTTTTGAATTTTATGATCGTTCACCTCAGACCTCCCTGTAAAAGCGAGCTAAGAAGAGAACAACAAAAGAAATGGTCTTGGGCTGCCCAACCTGGCATCTGAATGGTGCAATTTTCGTCGCGGGAGGAATTCAGTGGTGTGGCGTGCTTTGCGATGGATCGATTAATCTGTCATTTAAACCTGCAGAAAAGGATGGATAAATAGGGTGTTCGCAACGAACCCTAATAATCGATTCTTCACCATAATTTCAAATGGGGAACTATCGATACTCGATCATTCATGCCTCGCTACCGGAGGAATTAGTGACCGTTCCTGTGATTATCAAAGGAGGGAGTGAAAAAAGGCGCAGTAGTCTGGACAACAGTACCCCCATCGCACAGGGTGATCCAGAAGCTCCACGCCATCTCTTTAACCCCTTGAGTGCTTGCCCCTTTTCAGTGTGGTCCCTTTAAAATTTTGGGGATTCCCAAAAGTTGTTTCTCTCGACCTATAGAAACCCGCAAAATTTAAAGTCTCTACCTCAATTTTTATTACAAAAGTTACAGAGGTGATACTTGGTGGCGGGACTTTTGTATCAACCTGTAGATGACTTTCGGACGTGAGGCTACTCAGCAAGACGAATGTGCAGCTTTAAAAATACCGGCTGTGTCACTCGGACTTCGTGCATGTGGTCACGCACTCTTATTTCTGTCACATATGGGCCTCCGCGGTGAACTTTTTTCCCCCGACAGAGAGGCGAGAAGAGAAAAAAATCTTCTAAGGGGTCATTCATAAAAAAACGAGACCGTCCTGTACGCTTGAGTTGTTGATACAGGTGCGTTACAAGGGATCATCAAATATTCTCATAACACCATGACAACTCTAATCATTTCCTTTAGAAAGGTACAACTCTGTACTAAGTTTTACATTTTTACAATTTTTATTTATATTTTTATCCCACTGAAGAAGACTGCGGTGTCTCTAGATGAAACTTCTCGGTCGGTTGTGTTAGAAACCCGCAGTTTTAATTGTGTTTAATGTTACAGGGGAGGAGTGGTAATACGGCCATTCTGCAGCGAGTGCCGTTACATGATACAACATTTCTGACGTGATATAGCCAAGAGAGCCGTAACTCTCAAAGTTTCGAAATCGAGTTTCCTTCAAAATCCGTCTCCTTTCTTTTATATGAAATCACTGAAATAGTTAGTTAGTAGATTTATTTACAAACATTCAGCATCTTAGGCTACTAACGTCTTTACAAAGAATATGAAAGATGGGTGCACATACAAAAATTCAGATTTTTAAAGTAAGGGGGCCAAAAAGTTTCAGTAGTTTGGTTGTTACATTGGGTTCATCAGCTAGAACAGCAAAATTCGTCTTATTTTCATTAAAATGAGACAAATGAGAAAGCCGTAAGTGTGGAAAAAATAACGTAGGTTCAGACAAAACAGCCGTAAGGAGCATTATTCCTCCAGAGAGCAGTACTTTTAAGTAAAATGCCGCTCTTTTCTGCCAATTTTTTTTTTGGGGGGGGGGGGGTGTAGAAAATAATAGACGAGGGCGAGAATGAAGCTACCGAAGAAGGAATAGTCGTGTCGGTCCGAGATCCGCGGGGGAAATAAATCGGCGGGCGCTCACGGCAGTTCCCCGAATTTATACGGTGCAATAAAAACTTTTCAACTTTAATATTTTCGTTTTCCGCGGGGACATTCCTGTCGAACATGCACCGCGTGGAGTTTAAGTTTGGGCCCAAGTTTTAAGTGTCAATATCCGTCGCTTCCTTCCGTGACGCTCGACTTGATCCCGTCATTTTTGACCGGAAACCGAGCGGTTCGGCGTGTCGTCACGAACCGGGGTTGCCGCATCGTGCTTAAAAATCACCAATCTCCTCCGTATGATACAATATAAAGCATCAGTCGCGCGAATAAGATGCACTGATGCGTCCAACTAATCAGCCTTTTTAAGGTGAAATCGCACAAGAATCACGTTCAACCCAGTGGCGTGCCGTGTTTTGCGATATATCGATTGATCTGCCATTTAAACCCACAGAAAAGTATCGATAACAGGGTGTTTGCAGCGAACACCTTAATGATCGATTATTTACCACGGCTTCAAATGGGGAAATATCGATAGATCGCAAAGCACGCCATGCCAATTGTTCAACCACAAACAATACTTTTGAAAAACGGAGTATTCGCTCTGAGAAACTTTCGTTCAGATGTTGGCAGGGCCGGATTTAGCAGATAGCCATATGGGCCGCAGTCCATGGCAGCAAATTTTGCAATTTTTTTAAATGTAGGTATAAAATAAATCAGATTCAGAAAAAAATTAGTCGAGTTAAGAGAGAAACCAAACACGCAATTTGGCCGGGAGCGGCGCGGCGAAGAGAGCAATGATGACGAGAACTTGAGATGAATAGGAGAAGCCCTCGGCGCGGCGGTCGGCATGTAACACATATTAGCGCCTACAAGACTGCATGAATACTTCGCGCAGTGCGTCGAACACAGTGAGGTCAGCAGCGGCCGGCGGGAAACGTATAGCCCCTACAAGACTGCGTGAATACTTCACGCATTGCGCCAAACACAGTGCGGCAGCGCGCGCGCGGCGGCGGCGGAAGTTCTTCCATAGTTTTTTTGTTCATTTCCTATCAATGAAAGGCCTTGTCTTTGCTGCTAGTGTTGACAGGGTTTTCGCAAAAAAATGTGTCTAACACGACTAAAAGCGTCTTATGCATCCCTCTCCCTCCGGCACGCTCATTTGATGATTTTTGAAATGAATGAAAAGGGGGCGGCAAAATACAGGCGGCCTATGGGCGGCAAGTACCTAAATCCGGCCCTGGATGTTGGAATCTACGCCAAATAAGTATACACACCTTTCATAGTGCAAAAAAAGATCAGTTGTCTTCAGCCTAGTAATGAAAGCAAGAGCAATAATCAAGATGAAGGATCTCCTGTCAAACTCTAAGGGATCGTAAACTTATCTGGAGTAGACTCCACTAGGTCTTTAAATTCTAAAAATTTCACCTCTAAAGATACCGCTCTCTGCGGCAACATAGGGTTTTCCAGTGGGTTGTACCCCTACAATAGAATTTGATCAGACAACTTGGCAACTAAAGATAAACGCATCGGAAAACTGCCGGACGTTCACCGATCACCGAAATCCCTCCTCTCCGATGACTTGAGTCTAGTTTAAGGCACGCTATGATAATAATCCTCCCGCGACTAAAGTTCCCCATTCTCCCTCCGCACAGTAGAACGAGCTAAAAGGACATGGAATTTTTGGCTTTTAATTTCAAATTTTGACGTTTACTTCGTCACCAATTCCATTTCGAGGGCTGTTCCTGAAAGAAAATTTTATGAAAAAACCAATGGAGCCACGTTTAAACTTTCTTGCTTCATCTTTTCGATAACTTAAGCTTTCAAAGTTGCCTGAGTGTGTCCTACCTCTCCTATTGATTCGATCCACTGTGCTCCGATTGACTCCAGAAGTGAATCAAATCCGGAATGTAGGTTAAATATTACACACGCTTCCTAAGTCATTTGGCTTTAGCTGACACTGACGCCATAGTTTCTGAGACTCCAAAATGATGGCCCACAGAAGAAGCCCTTCCTCTACTCAGTTTTACCGATCATTCCTTAAAAGCGTCCTCTTACTCACACTTTCAAAAAGAAAATAGCTAGGGCCGTACTACTGAAGAGGGCAGTAAATTTACAGATAAGGTTTCAAGAAAATGGACCAAAAAGGTAATTGAGCGAGAATTGGGTCAATTGACAGGGCCTAAACAGGAAAAAATGGTTTAGCGAGACATTTTTTTCACCCCAGATGTCTCGGAGAAACCTCCAGTTTCGGTCAATTCAACCGCTTTGGTCGATCAACCAAGATTCTTTTGGTTTATCCGTCTGAAAAAAGTAACTTAGAGTAACCTAGAGTAACTTTAAACACGGAAATATTTAACTAAGTCGTACTTTTAATATGAAAAAAGAGGCCAAGTGATGCAGGATTGCCACAGAATTTAGAAAATGAAATTCCCTGACATTTCCCTGCTTTTCCTGACACATTTTGATGAAATTCCCTGACAATTGAAGATGTGACGAATGGCATAAGTGAAAATAGTTTTCAGGCATCTGTTGTTCGAAACCTCAAACCCATTCTAGAAAGAAAATGAAGGTGATTTAACAAATTTTCCCTGACATTTTTGTCATTTTCTCTGACATTTGTCATTTTCTCTGACATTTCCCGGTTTTCACTGACTTTTTAAAATTCCCTGTCATTTACTGTGGCAACCCTGGTAATGGCCACCTAAAAGAAGCTTTACCGATTTGAAAACAACATCGCGACTGCACCGACTGAAAAAACACCACTTTTTGTTTTGACTCGAGTCTCGCGGACGAGACTTGATCGGTCATTGCTCAACAGGGCTGAATCCCCTCTGTAATGGGGCGAAGCTGGAGACGCAAGCTCAATGAGCGGATAAAAGAGTTTATTAGCTGTTACGGCGGTTCCAGTCTTCAAGATCCGTGTCGAGCCGAGGGCTGCTGAAATTTGATTTCAGATAAAGGGGCGGCCCGCTGAAAAATCCTCCGCGTGTGCCAGTAAAGATAAAACCCTCCCCGTGGCCGACGACGCGGCGCGCCACCACGGATGCCCGAGTTTCAAGCGTCCGGCTCGGGAATTGGGGTCACTCTCACGTGATTACACTCTTCTTTGTAGGCAAGAAAAAGGACCACGTTGAATCTTTTCTAGAATGAAATTTTTTTCTAAGGATTTAGATGTTACCGGAAGACCTAACTTCAGGTTTACGTAAAAAATGCATCGGACCAACTCCGAAACAGGGTTGCCACAGAATTTGGAAAATGAAATTCTCTGACATTTCCCTGATTTCCCTGACACATTTCCTGACAATTGTAGAAATGGTAAATGGTTAAGAAGACATATTTGAAAATACTTTTCAGGCAAAATGTGTAGTTCAAACCTTAAACCCACTTTAGAAGGCAAATAAAGGAGATTTAACAAATTTTCCCTGACATTTTCGATATTTTCATCACTTTCCCTGACATTTCCCGGTTTTTCCTATTTTTTTTTAAAATTATCTGACATTTCCCGGTATTCCCTGACTGTGGCAACCCCACCGAAACACGTTATCAGTATCAACTTAACGAAGCTGAAACATCCTTAGTCAACCCTTGAACACACACTAGAAGAAACCTTCCGAACTTGGTGGAACCACTGCGTGCTCAGCTTTTTCCAACATATTTTAGTCTGCAGACTTAGTCTGTTGAGACTTGTATTTGTCTGCTGAACAATACTACTGGGACTGTTCCAGTGTTCTGCCGTGCTAAGGAAGAACGCCGTATGAACATTCGAGAGTTGTCAAATTTCCTTCGATAAAATGTTTACTTTCGAGGAAAGTTATGAATATTTTTCCTTTAAATTTTCAGATTCTTTAGGTGAAATTGTGGACAAGAATATCTGAAAAATTGGCAAAAAAATATTAGAACAATTTTCTGAAAATTAGTGATTTGTCAAAGGAAATTTGGCAACGCCTGAAAACGTATACGGCGTTTTTCCTTAGCACGGCAGTGTTGGTGTTGGTTCGTCGTCCCCACTGTTATAAACTGGAAGCGGAGATTTTGAAGCATCGCAAGGGAGAGTCGTATTTTTGCAGTTTCAACGACAATACCTTAGTTAAAAAAAGAAAATAGTGATTTCATAATTTAGATTGGTAGGCAACTTGACACATAGGGCTAAATTAAACCTTTACAATTCGAATTTTCTTCAAAACCGCATTCTTCAATTCAAAATCTTGCCAATTCATTAATTTAAAACAAATTTGGTCCATATAACTGAGAATTAGGAAGACTGCACGATTCCCTGTTTTTGTGGAACTCGTTTCTGCATATCTGCGATGTAGCAAAAGCTTGCTAAAGCTCACGTCAAGACCTACTCCAAAGAAGCTACATCAAGACCGATTCGTCGTGCTTCTTTCACTCTGCTACCCTCGGCGAACGAGTTGTCGCACAACTTCCCGCCAAGTTTAATGGATTTTGATTGGGAGTTGGTGCAGTTGTTCGAATTGCTACCTCTTCGATCCCAAGTTCTGGCGGCCTGTCGATCAATCGCTTAATAGAAGATGGGTCCTTTTGTTTCGGGCTCCGCTCTTTTGCGTTTTCGTCGCTGCTGCGGTGCAAGGGAAAAAAGTCATGTGGACTGGACCGATAGTTAATCTCTTGTAAAAATAAATTTCCCCAAAAATCTGACAACAGCTAGTGTCACTTGAATCAGATCGCAAAATACCGCCCACTTTTAGCCTGTACAAGCAACACCGTTGAAACTCAACGTGGATCTCGGAAGAGAGCATATTTTTCTTGATTGAAAGAGATTCTTCTCTCGAATTTTTAATATAAAAATACCAGCACTACAATCTTTAATGATGTAATCCTATATTGAAGCATCTTTTTACATCATTTGTGACTCTTGTATGCCTATTGCAAATTGGGTTCGCTTTTCCAATCTAAGCGCGCTAGCCGCGGAATATCAACACTATCATCTGATACAGCAGCCACAAGAAAGAGAGATTTTCTGTCTTTCGATCCATTAAAATACAAAAATAGCCAATTGATTTTTGCGAAAAAGGAGATATCCTAACCATTTAGGAATCGCGGTGGGGCTCACTTATAAAGGAAAATGTATTTGTATGTAACCAAGGACTTTTGATCATTGTCTTAGTTGGAAAAATCTGTTCTACACGGTGTCTTGAATGGAAATGAAGATACTTTAGGGATCTCGTTCCTTGGGCCAAAATAAGAATTTTCTTTTTCAGCTTACTTGGTCACGCTTTCAACAAATAACGAACACATTCTTAAACTTAGAAGTTTGCAGAAAATTGTTCTTCATTGCCTTTTTCCGCTACACAGCCGCGTATTATTTTCGCGACTCGTCACGGATTTCGGGAAAAATTCGAGAAAACGAAGCGCGGCGAGACGGAGCTTTCATCATTATTCCATTCACAGAAAACAAAGAAGTTGCGGCTAGGCCGTGATACCGTGATACGGACCGAAGGGAAATTAATCTTACTTATACGGAACCGAGGGGTTTACGTCTCCGGCCCGAGTAAGAGGCTCCACCGTCGCACAGTGGGCTCATTATTGAAATTGATAGACAAAGCCATAGACAAGAAATACGGCGAAAATGGAGCAATCCTATTGATGGGAGCGGGTGATTGCATAGGGCAAAGGAGGTAAGTAATAGACTGACTAACGGTCACTCACGGGAGACTCCATAATTGTCCATCATTTTTATCTTGGTCTCGATGACACTCCATCTCAACCATGAGAATCACTTCATTTACCCTTTGTCTGTGGCATTGTCGATCAATTTCAATAATCAGCCTGCTGATAGGTTCAAAGGAATTGAAGCCTCCTCTATAGCCTGTAATATATTCTGACTGACCAACGGTCATCTACGAGAGACTCTAATGGTTAGTCCATAATTGTCCTCCTTATTAGCCTAAAACAATCACCCGTTTCAATCAATATGATCGCTCTATTTTCCTTTCGTCTTCTTTGTCTATAGCTTTGTTAATCAATTCCAATAATTAACCTACAGAACCAAAAATCTTCGGTGTTCAATATGAGCTGAAGGTCAGTATCTGTAACTGAACTTTTTTTCAGTCCAGTAGTGTCTGAAGGAAAAATTTCGTTCATTGAACCCTACATTTCCCCTTTGTCTCTTTTCTCTATAGCTTTGTCTATCAATTTCATTAATCAGCTCGCAGTTGGAGTCAAAGAGGAAAGTCGAATGTGATGCGGAAACTTTATAGACGTACTGCAACTGTATCTTTATTGAGACGAAACGTATAGAGGCTCAAAAGTAGTTCTATTAGTTTTCTCGTAAAAAATCCATATAAAAACACTCCTTAAAACTTAAAATACGACAAAATAAACATCGAAATATTCAATTTTAGTGAGCAATTCCACGTCTAACCTTTCGCAAAAGATACTCCCATTGTGCGTCGGTCATACCGCGAGCCCGGACTCTTCGCTTTGATGAGCGTTGAGCCGTCTACTGCTGTGCCAAAGGAAAAACGACGTTTGAACAATCCATCGTTGCCAAATTTTCTTTACTAAAATGCAAATTTCAATGGACTCTGATGGCGTTTTTTTCGATAATTTATTTAAAGGATTTTATCCGAAGTTTAATTTAGAACATCTGAAATTTTGGAAGAATAATATTCATAATTTTATCTAAAAAATAGATGTTTTATCAGAGGAAATTTGGCGGCGCTGGAACGCTCTTACGGCGTTTTTCCTCGGCGGAGTCGTCTCGTGTTTCGCTTGTAAGGTGATCGCGCCTCCCATTTTCGCCAAAAAGCCCCACTTTGCTCAAATGAACTGGAACGCGATGCCTGTCGGCGGAGAAGTGATGCGGGAGGTATTTCCGAGGATGCGAAGGCGCTCATGTTTTCTTTCAGCGTATTCATCATCACAAGAATGTCTTTGAGCTTATATAATTTTTAGGTTTAATACCTCTACCAACCAATGTAGTTGGCGTTTCTGCGAATATTGCTCGGTCAATTTATTTATCATAGTATGGCTTAAATGCCTGTATTGAGGGTCTCAACTACGGCCTTTGAATTCCAACGATGCGAGGAAGCAATTCAATCGGATTGCAATTTGCATGGGAGAACTACTGTTTCTGGCTCATTTTATAAATCACGATTGTGCCGTTTCTTTCCTAATACAGATAGGCGATTTTATGAATGAGCTAAATATAATAATTCCCAATTGCAAAATATAATTCAAGTGATTTAACGAACGTGTTCAACTTTCTGCCGCACCTCGTAAAATATTTTCCCCCTTTATTAATATTTTAATTACAATGCTCTCAATTTAGCAAAAGAGAAAAATTAAGTGCGGAATGATTTTCATTTCCTTGCAAATTTCGTCAATTCATCCATTGTTCACTCTAGGTGGTTGAAATATTTACTGATCATTTACATCACTTGGTTTACATCACACATACATCGACATGCGATGTATCGCATCGATTGGTTCCATTCTTTCAGCTACTCGTCATTTTTCTCGAATTTCGAGATCGCAATTCCGTTGTCAGGAGACTTAAGAATTCACTTATAGATTTTGACAAAAAGATTCAACGTATTAAAGGCGTGATTTTCTTAGAGGAAAAATATCGCATTCGATACTGATATCGAAACCACCCTCAATGCGAGTTGCGATCTCAAAATTCGAGAAAAATGACGAGTAGCTGAAAAAATGGAGACAATCGATGCGATACATCGCATGTCGTTCTGACACAAAATAATATGGCGTCCATCGAATCATTTTAAATCCAGGTTGACGATTGCTAAACTAAGGAATAAAATTAGTCTGAGGAGGGAACGCGGGCGACACGACTGGCTGTTTGAGCAACGATTGATGAATGTTGAGTTCTCGGGGGTAAGCATGTCTCTTGATTTGGGAGTTTGCTGACCGGAGAAGTTTATCGGGCGACATTTGCGGTCTTGTCAGCCCCGGCTTGACAATCAAATCCATGGATTAACCCGTCCAGCGTTCGTCCGTTGACGAGAGGAAACTCGGTGGACACTTGCGAGAGGATTTGCCATGCCCTCGCTCAAATCATATCTGGATAACCCACTCTTTTCCGCGAAACTCAGTTCGGGCTGACAAAGTTCTTTAAAATACGGAATTGTCTGATTACTTTGAACAATAAATAACAGCCAGAATGCTGAGAGCGAGCACTGTTTACTTTCAATAGCAGTTTTAGTCCGTAGGGTATGCAATTTTTTATTATCATTACTCAGTAAGAAAAAGTAACCGAAATTTTGCATTAATATGAAAAGAAGAACCTATAACCCAAAGAAAGGGTCAATATTTGTCGGTTTGTTTTCCTTTGAGTTGCATTGACAAAACCTTTGGGTTACATTCACTACATACGTGGGTTGAAAATCTGCAACCTCGTTTTAAAACAAGCACGAACCGCCAGGATCAAACTTGGATCAAATTAGCCATTCAAGATGTCAATAATGGCGGCTTTGAAACTGATGGAAGAAGCTACAGACAAAGAAGACAAAACGGGTATGGAGGGATTCTATTGGTGGAAGTGAGCGGTTGCGATGGACAAAGGAGGAAGGTAATAGACTAACTAACGGCAGCCCACGAGAGACCCTATAGTTAGTCCATCATTTTCTCCCTTAGTCTATAGGAACTACCCATTTCAACCAATAGGATCGCTCCACTCTCCCTACGTCTTCTTAGTCTATCGCTTTGTCTATTGATTTCAATAATCAGTCCGCTGGAACGAAGAACCCGAATTGGGCTTTAAGAGGCCTAAAATTCAGCGAAGGGACGATCGCCTTTCGCCCACGTCGAACGGGAGCACGCGGTTGGCGGATCCCTTTGAGTGGGTTTGCGAGTGACACCTCGCCTAATTCGCACCGGTAACGCGAAAGCCGAGAGTGTCTATATATAAAACGGAGCGGGAGCGGGAATGGGAATGGGGTGTTGGGTGTTCCCCGAGGGGCCAGGGGCGAGGGGTGGCCATCCCCAATAACGCGCGTCCAGGGAGCCGCTAATTTTTGAGCGGGGTAGCGTCGCGTCGGGCGTGGGGCGTCCCTGTCGGAGGGATAGGGAATGCGCTCCAGTTACTTAAGTCGGGCGAGCTCGAGTTAGCGAATTCAAGTGATGCTTATTAAAATGTGTGCCGCTTCAGTGCCTCCCGGACGCCGTTGCCCGATCCCGAAGAAAGGCGCTAGGACAACCAGGGTGTCTACTAGTTATGAAGAACCAAAATTGGGAACTTTCAGGGTTTTTAGGGGAGTTTTTTTCAAGAAAACCGGGGACTTTTCCCCCGAAATAGTAAGAGAAAGGGAGCTAGTTAGAGCTTAAAAAGGCGTATTTTATACGACTAATTTTAGAAGTCATGTTGAACCGATGAATACATTCGGAAAACCAATCAACACTTCAGTTTTTTAATTCCTGGTTATACCGCGCCGCCGCGACTGGTGGGAAGATTTGAAAATGCCGGTGTAAAGGAAGATTTTTGTCATTTTTTGGGGACCTGAACGAGAAAATTGGGGACTCTCGGGGATATTGGGGATACCCTTCCAAAGAAGCCAAGGAAAAGTAATGAAAGAGTTATCAAAACATTAAACACAAACAAAAATGTGTAATCAACATTCAGGTGGAACAACGAGTGATAAGGATTAACTTGAGTTAACAGCACTAAGAGGGGCATAATCAGTAAACATAGTGAAATATGCTGTTAATTCTTCATAATATGCGTGTTCTGGTATATCTTTTAACTAATTATTTATCTTATATTAATTTTACTTGACAAAGCCATGATAATTTCGACTGGACATCTAAGAATCCAACCGATTTTCCTTTCGGAGTCGTTTTTAGTGGATAATCCTGGGAAATTTGGCAACGTGGGTGGGAATTGCGGGCGCGTGGGGAAAGACGGCAATAAGTTGCGAAGCAGATGAATCCTGAGACGCTAGTTCCGCGAAATCGCTCTGAGTATTAATGGCTTTTCCATTTTCTCAATTTCCTGTCAATTATCACGACTCAAGTGCTTGGAACATTCGAAATGAGTGTTGAACGTATCGCCGGTTGCCACCCACTCTAGGCGCTTGCGCAAAGGCTGCGGGTTGCATACGAGACGAAACGAAGGCGTGTCGAGCGGAAGATTTGCCGGACAGGACGGAACTGGATGGCAATGAAGCTAGAATCAGCCTTAGTACTTAGTATTCTGGACTAATTTAATTAGAATTAGCCTTACATTACACAGCGCCAACTTTATTAGCATGCTTTACTTTTTAGAAGACCCGGGGAACATTCTAATTTGAAATTTTGTAATTAAACTGTGTATTAGCTCTAAAAATTAACAAAAAGTCTCGAGGTATTGGGTTGTTTCGATTCCTTTAAAATAAAATGAAACGACGGGAAATCAATCAGGCTGATTCTGGTCTAATCCATTCATTTCATGATGCCTAATTTTTTTCCCGTTTCATCTCTTGTGGAGAAAATAAAACAACATAATGCTTTAAAACTCTATATTCGAATATGCTCACAAAATTTCAAGTGGGATAATTCATACTTGACATTTTGGTGTGCGAGTTCTTTCATCTCAACGGTGCTCATCTTCGAATTTTGTAAAAACTTTTTCTTACCGATTTTTCTAAAAATCGAAAAGAAAAAGAAGAAAAATTGGTAAGAAAAAGTTTTTACAAAATTCGATAATGTACGGCCAATAAAGTTAACAAAAGAAGTGGTGCTCATCTTCTTGAGAGAACTTAAAAATTCGCCTACATTACATAGATAACAGCTGAGCGCTTCTTCAATAAGAACGTATTAGAGCTTTCCCGCTTGTTTCGTTGGTCACTTTCCGTATTAACCAAGGCTTTGTCTTGAGTTTCCTCTCTGCGTCGAAGAAACTAGGCAACGCGAATGGAGTTAGGCTGATTCTGGGTTATCCCGTCCTATCGAATATTTCAGGGAGTCAACAGATCCGCAAAACTCGGGAACACGTACGAGTAAAAAAGGTGACGGATGTTTTCGTCGGGAGTGAAGTGGAGCTTCTGCGGTCAGCGTTTGGCCGATTAATTTCGGAGCGCGGGGGCGGGCTGAGCGGGTGGCGATGGCATTGTAATTGTCCGCTGGGTCGGGCGGGGGCAATAAAAACCGAGGTGCATTAAATTATGTGAGTAATATGAGATAAGCGCAGTTGTAAACGGGCGGATAAGTTGTGTCCATAAAACAAAGTAACAGTTAATAAGACGGATCGCCCGCCCGTTTTTCGCCGGCGCCCCTCCCCCTCCCTCCCCCTCCCTCTCCCCCTGCCCCCCGCACCACTTCGGCGGAGAAAAATACCCCGGGATCATCGCGGGCTGTCCCTCGCAGCCTCTGCGGTTCCCGAGCTCGGCTCCCGCTTTTAGCCCCGTCCAGAGATACGTTGCAATGACGTCATTGGTGCACGGAAAAAAACGCATTGCTCATTTAACAATTCATTTGTCAAAAAAAGTCACTGCAATGTTTCAGATGTACATTTTGCAATAAAGGAACGCTGATTTAACCACGGGAGTGGTTAAATTGGCATTTTTTTATTGTAAAATCTACGTTGAAACATTGTTCTTAAAGAGAACGCGGGTGTAACCGAGTTTGTCTGCATTTTGGAGGCTATGCAGCACCAACACCACACACGGAAGAGATTAAATTGCTGATTCAACAATTTTGTGATTAAAAAAGTGACTTTCAATATGTTGTAAAATCAATAGGGCCGACAGCGCATTCTAAACAAGCGTACATTGAAACTGAGGAAAATAATGCGAAATCAATTTTTTCTACGTGCTTTTATAATTTTTGATCAGTGTAAATCGTTGAAATGAGAAATTTAGTCCGCTGGATAGTTCGAGTTCATAGGTTGGCTGCCCGTTTGGGCCCCAAGAGCTACATGACCTGATCAAACCTAACCTCCAAACTTTCGAGTTGTCCATACTCTCCCTATCAAGGTGCTCTAGATCAAAGTATCTTGACAGAGTAACAAAAATATACTGAGTATCCATTTTTTTGGCGTTCGGACTTCGTTCGACAAATCGGGCGCTACATAGAAGAGCGTTCCTATGGCAAAACTACAAAAACCACTGCTTATCGATTAAAGGGGCATCGAATATTCAAGCTCGCAGCTGAGGCCGGAAACACGGAACTCGGGTCGCGGAAAAATAGGCGAGTCGGCAACTTTCGCGCGGTTTATTGTCCGTGTCAAGATGAAAGCGAAAGAAAACGCCACTTGAGGGATATGAGGATAATGAAAAGCTCCGCTCACCCTCAACCACCCCCCACGACCCCCTCCCACCCCCTCCCGCTAACCTCGACGCAAACCCTCCACGAGTCCAGTCCTCAAAACAGCTCTCGGGTTTGCCTCCGCTCTGCGGAATCGGCTTCGTAATTGACTTTCTTTTTGCCCCCCTCCCTCCCCTGAGTTATGATATCCTTTGATTTCGAGCTTTTCTTCGCGCGGTTGATCGTCACCGGACCCTGAGTCAATAAATGAGCGTCTCGCTTCTAATTCACTTAATTATTTGCCGTTACAATTCCACGACTCCTCGTGATGAGGTTTTTGCGAGCTGTAAAGCTATTAGCATAACTTCCGCTTCGACGGATCGCAATTGTTTCTGCTCGGTTTGTTCCATTTTCTGGAGCGGTAGCAAGTATCAAAAGGGTAATTCTTGCAAATTTTTTTTTTTTTATGTAATGCAGTTGAAACTTGGGTGATGCAAATATTTAATTGCTGAACTAATACAATGGGCCTGTTAGAAACTTTTGTTAGAGTAAAAACAAGAGTTGTTGTTCATAGAAAGTGTCTCAAAAATCACAATGAGCGCATCGGCAAAGTCTAAAATGCACTCCTTACTTCACGATTTGCATGGGAAATTTGCGTTTTTTCGAACTTCCCGCTTCAAAAGCGATACCACAGCACAGGTGAACATTTCGTTAGAGGAGTCATTCCATCCAACCCATGCTGACAAGGACACTAGGGTCCCTTTATTGAGAGTCAAGACAATTCGGCTCATGGATGTCACAAACGGGAATAAAGATTACAGAAATTGAACGTTTTTCGTAATCTTTGATCGGCCCATTCTCAAATGCCTTTCTCCGTTCCTCCTCTCATTCCGTTTGTTCCTTGCCGAACCCGCAATTCCCTGGTCCATTCCAGATTATAATCTTTGCAATTGGTGAAAATGTAATCTTTATTCCCGTTTGTGACACTGTGGAGGCCTAAATTACGGGAACCAATCAGAAATGGATTCAAATTGTCTCGACTCTCAGTATAAAGGGACTCTAAAGGATACTACGTAATATCCAACATAGCCGACGCCAATCCGCCAAACCACATGTGAGGGAACGTTGATTCTAACCACCTGATAACAATCGGCGTGTTTATATTCACATTTTTCTCGCGTTGATAAATATCCGCCTTGATTGACCTCGTGCTCTCCTCAACTTGAGCGCGGAAACGTCGGCCATGTTGAGAAGGGATTGAATGGAACGTCTCCTCTAACAAAACGTTCATCTACGCTGTAGTATCCTTTTTGAAGCGGGAATCTTAAGAAAACGCAAATTTCTTACGCAGATTGTGAGGTTGGGAGTGCATTTCAGAGTTTGCCGATGCGCTCATCGTGATTTTTAAGGCATTATCTATAAGGAACAACTCTTTATTTTTGCTCTAGCAAAAGTTTGCAATAGGCTCATTTCGCGCAAGATTTTGGGTAGTACTTAATGAAAGGGAACTTAGAGGACATTTATGAAACACGCGTTGTTAAAAAAAGAAAGAAAAATCCTCCAAACTTTTTAAATACAAGAACTGGATCAAATGTTATCGAAACCTCGAGTTAGGTTCGTGTAAAATTCCAGTCAGAGAGTTGAGTAAATTTGCGTTTTTTGAGTGAAGTCATACTTGAATATAATGAAACGAAACATAAATAGGTGATCAAACATATTGATCTGTAATTCTCGGTTTCATGTTAGAATTTAACGCCGGAATTCAAGGATTGTGTCTAAAGCTTATTTAAAATAAGTTATTCTAGAACTTACGACATGAGCAGTATTTTTTCAAGTATTAATTGGATTGCTTACCTGCAACAAAAAAGAAATCATCATTAGATAAAATTTACATCAAAAATAATGAATCAAGAGTACCTAGCAAACGCCAATGCATATTTCACAGCATACAGTTTCACAGCAGTCTGATTACTGCAATTGATATAGACAAAGACAAAAAGGAGCGATCCTATTGGAGGAAGCGGGTGTTTCAAATGGAAAAAAGAGGTAAGGAATAGACTAACTAAAAGCAACCCACAAAAGATCCTATAGACTATTGTCTATGGCTACGTCCATCAAAATCAATGATCAGCCCGCAGGTGTCAGATCTTGATTGCAAACTTTAAACTTATTGTTAGAGGTGACTCTATCGAACAAACGAAATCTCTATCGAAAACAGAAATACGACAGGCTGAACATTCAAAAATCAGCAAGGGCGCCATAGCTCTGAAAATCGACGATTTCTCCGTAGAACTCAAAATGAAGTTTGCCAGTTCTATTACCGTACCTAATAACCTCGGAAAACATTCTTCGTTCTGAGTCAATCGTATATTGAACAGAGCTTAAAAGTTCGTCTCCGCTTCAACTTTCAAGTCAACTGCGTTGCACTTTCCAAAACCAAAGCAGGGAGCGATAGTCAGACTTGCAAGCATGCATATAGACCAAGATGTCGATCGATATTTCCTCATTTGAAGCTATGGTGAAGACTCGATTATTCAGGTTTACCGCGATATACGATTCGCAAGTTTAAATGGCAGATCAATCGATCCATCGCAAAGCTGATAAGACCAACGCAACAAACGACCGACAAAGTTCGAGTTGAAGGAAATAATTGACTCAGGTCATGAGATGGAAGTCGCATTTTATTGGCTCTCTTCGACGGAGGGATGAGACGGCAATGCACAAACTTCCGTGATATGTTGAAACGCTTTTGCGTCGACAATAAGGTTGGTGATGTTTAATTTGGCTCGCTTTATTGGGACAAATAAATAAGATTTTAAACCTTGCGTCAAAAACGATTATTCAACTTTCGTGAACTTCCAGGAAAGCTCGTGCAGGGTAGACAACCAATCAGCCACGCACATGCACACTGCCGTGCTAAGGAAAAACGCCTTACGAACATTCGAGAGTTGCCAAATTTTCTTCGATAAAATGTTTCTTTTTAAGGGAAGTTATGATTATTTTCCCCTGAAATTTTCAGGATCTTTACGTGAATTTGCGAACAAAATTATATAAAAAACTGATGAAAAATATTTACAACATTTTCCGAGAATTCGTGATTTACCAAAGGAAATTTGGCAACGTCCGAAGGCTCATACGGCGTTCTTCCTTAGAAAGGCAGCACAGGGGTTGCTGTCTCTCGACACAAGCTGTCTCTGTAACGAGGCGACAGGATTAGCGCTTTTCGCGTAATATCATCCAATGGAAAACAAATCGAGGCGGAATCGCAGACAGATCGACCCAAGTTCGCGACGAAAATTTGATTGTTCAACAATTCAGCGACAAGCGGCTGCGGCAGCCCTCGGTACTTGTCGTCCAATTTACGTTATTAAGGAAAACGAACTCCGGACTCGGGAACGGCTACCGGGAACCGGACGAGGAAAAACTCTAATGCGCACAATGGATTATTTGTCTACATCGATCATCCAATCAATCGACCAATTCGCAATGCATCAAGACGTCTGGGATCTCTTTGACGGGCGGCGAGTTCAACAAACTCCCTTTGCGACCTCCACCCGACATCCCATCTGTCCTCCGCGGAAAAAGGATTACATTTACTCTGAATTGATGGATTATAATGTAAATAACTCCAATAAAAAAGATTTTGAAATAAACTACATTTGATTATTGTTGGCTCAATGTGAAATAAATCAGTAGTGAGCACGAAGATGGCGGTATGATGTCTGGTTTTTTTCTTTTGTTGAAGAAGGAAGCTTGTCTCGTTGAGGATTGAATGGCATTGAGTACCGAGATTCAAAATTTCGTGGAACTTTGAAAATTTCACACGGAAATGTCATAGTATTTTTAGGAACTTCCGCAATGAATTCAATATGCCATGAGACGCATGCATGGAGACTGTAAAATTTTAATTTTGAAAGAAAGATACGTATCATTAGTCGAATTTCGAAGTTTCTTAGCTAATTTTCGGAATATTGTTGCGGGCTGCGGGAATGCCCTAGATGAATCGTTGACATTTGGTGGGAAAATCCTGTGAACTTTTATTGCGCGTCTCTAGTAGAGCATAACCGGTCGCATCTTCAGTTACAGTTTTGGAAAAAAAAAAGACTCATGTGTAATAATGTAGGACTGGAGATTAAATGGCCTCCATTTTACGATAAGGAACTAATATTTCTGACTCATGCAGATAGTAGCTTTTATAGATGAGCAAGAGATGGTTAGTTCCTACTTGCGAAATTTACTTGCAAATGGACGTATTTCTGCCAAACGAACTATGTGCACTATGATGTGAGCCCTGTTATGCATATATTCTTATGGGTCTCAGGGCTCATGTCTTAATGAACATAGTTCCGTTTGAAAGAAATACGTCCAAATAATAGTCGAAGCTGGATGACAGAACCCTCGGTTCACAGGGCTCCTGCACTTTTTTTGTTATACTAGCAGAACTTTTCTGTTGTGAGAACAGAACTTGGGTCGTGAGCCCAGAGTAGTCTATCCTCATAACGAAAACTCCTGTAGCTGTAACAAAGAAAGCGCAGGAGCCCTGCTGTGAACAGGACTATTTTTTTCAGTGTAGTTCATACAGTTGAGGGACACATAAGAAGTTGAATGACTTTTTCCATTGAGGAACCTCTGATTTTGGCTTATTCATATGAGCATATGAAATTGTTACGAATGACGAACACAAAAAATTTCGCAGACACGTGGAGTCGCAACCATCCGGGCCGGCGCGGCGATGTCATTCGGAAGGGAACCGACGGATCTATGAGAATAACCGCATATCTTCAGCATAATTTCAAGGCAATTATGCTGTTTCAACCAAGTCGATCAATGTGAGGTGGATTCGACTTCAAAGAAGAGCGCATATTTCGGGCCGTTTGGGCGCTCGCTATCCGGGCAACCTGTTGACGGGCCCGTTCAGATAGAGCGTGATTTACGGAGACGTCATGCATTGCCGGCACGGAATCCTCCGCAAAGGAAAAACGCCGTATACACCTTCCACCGTCGCACAGTGGACCCAGTCAACCGGAGAGGTTCGGACGAAATTTGGAAACTTTAAAAGCTTAGAACTCCGTTTATACAATCCTTTGAGGTTTTGAAAGTGGATCCGTTGGTTTTCTTTGAAATTTCCTTCTAGGAACACCCCTCTAAATTTAAAATGTGACGATAGACATAAAAATTTTCAGTTTTAGTAAAAAATGTCATGTCCGACCACTCTGATTGACTCCATCCACTGTGCGTCGCCAAATTTCTTCCGACAAGATACGAATTACCAAGGAAACTCAGGAATTTTTTCCTCTGAGAACCTCAGAAAAAGTTTACTCGTGATCTAATGTAGCGTTTCTGAAACCTCAAAGGTAAGATGCTTGGACATATTTCTCTAAAATGAACCGCGTTCAGCAAAAATGAACCAAGTCACTTTAGCTATTGTCAAATTAAATTAGGCAACTTAGTTTTTTTACATGAAAACGGTCGTACGACTTTATTTGCAAAATCTAGTGAATTTTTTACGCAGTACGAAGCAAAATTCCTTGAACATTTCATACAACTCTGCACAACGTTCTCTGGTGAAAAATTAAATTGCTCAGTTTTTGGCAATAGCTGATGTGGCTCGGTTCCTTCCTGCTAACGCGGAGCAAATAATACTTTTACCGAGCAAAATTTCGCAGCATTCGAGGGTTCATACGGCGTTCTTCAATCACCAATAGAAATCAAATACACGGGAAAAACAGTGAAGTTGATTGAACATCATGGATGTAAAAAAAGGTGGGCTAGAACTTATTAAATGCTGAATTGCCCGCCACAGCACTTAGTTGTGCATAGAGGCATTGCTAAAGTATCTGCTGTAGCGGGTAAATCAGCATTTTTTATGTTCTCGCGCACTTTTTTTACATCCATAATGTTAAATCAACTTCATTTTTTCATCGGTGTAATTTTAAGATACAGGCTCCTTTTCCTAAAAATCCTGGAAAAATATGAAAATGATGAAACATTATTTAAAGAGTGTTTTTATCTTTATACGTGAATAATTCTCTGTTCGAACATTAAGAGAAACATCAATGTTGCAATCAAAGAAATATTTGACTTTCTGCCAAGACATTTTGTCTTTAAATTCCAAATAGACTAAAATTTGAAATAAAGAACTACCATCGCTGGTTTAATTTAAGATCAAAGTATGAACTATAATTTTATTTCTCCTGTACGTTCTGGTTTAATTTAAGATCAAAGTATATAATTTTATTTCTCCTGTACGTATAGCCATCGATATGGGGCTGCGTAAAAGAAAAAGTTGGTTGAGGAGCGACAAGGAGTTAGATCCTATAAACCTACCCAAGAACCCAAAATGACTCCTAAGAAAAGAGAAGAAGGGTTGATTTCCCTTCGAAGAAGATGTGGAAGCTTTTAGTGAGAAAACTTCTCCCCGACGGCGACGAAAGTTGCTCAAAATTCGGAAACCGAAGGAGGAAGAATCGACCCAGATGTTTCAAAGTGGGCGATTTGCAAAACTTATGACTGAGCCTTGATGAAAAACGTGTCGCTAAAAATTATCGTCTCGAATCAATGGCACGGTCTCAAGTTCGGAATTCTTGTCCAAGTTGGTCGCCAACTTCTCGGTGGCCTTTGTCCCCGAATTACACGACGGTGCCGCATGTTAAACTTGGGAGGAAACATGTATTATAATGCTGGAATTCGTTACTTGTCAGTGCGGACATGCCGGTGGTACGTACCAGAGTCCCGTTTTACTGAGAGTTAAGACAATGTGAATCTATTTCTGATTGGTTCCCGTATTTTAAGTCTCCACAATGTCACAAACAGAAACAAAGATTACATTTTCACCAATTGCAAAGATCATAATATCTGGAATGGACCCGGGAATAACGGGTTCGGCAAGGAACAAACGGAATGAGAGAAGGAACGGAGAAAGGAATTTGAGAATGAGCCGATCACAGATTACGAAAAACGTTCAATTTGTGTAATGTTTATTCCCGTTTGTGACTCCATGAGGGGGTGTTGTCCTAACTCTCAGTATAAGGGGACTCTAAAGCTAGTGTGATAATTTGTATGCGCATGGGCTGAGACGATTTGAAGGAGCACGCACCGAAAAGAGCTGATGTAGATCGGTCTATGACAGCCGATGTTACGACATGGCGTAAATGGCTATGCCCTCCTAAAGTGCACTTGTTTTAGTACTATCCAGTGGTGTCAAACGCCGGCATAAATTTTAAAAGTATGGAACAGTTGCGCTAGTCCGCCGTGTCTAGCATTCTACACCATGCTCATTCACTGAAAAAAAAATGGTACATTTTACCATATTCTCATACAGTGATGCAAGTATGGTAATTACCCAATTCTATGGTATCATTTACCATATTATGGTCAGTATCACTAGACTTCCGGCAAATACTACTATGATACTGGTTATTTTCACTAAATAGTATGCCTGTGTAAAAAATCTAGTAGACTCATGGTAGATTTTACCATCCTCTTTTTTTAGTATTCCCTGATTTTCAGGGCTAATTCCCCGATGGGAAGTTTTCTCCCCCTCCCCCGAGATTTTCTTGGGAAAAACGCTATATCTCTCCGGAGTTCCTGATATGAAAATCGGATTGTTTTCATCTTTCTTACAGCCGATTCCTTGGCGCACATCCAAGTTTTTAATTCTAAAAGCGTTCCTGCGATGTTCATATTATCTGGTCAATGGAAGCTTCCCTACTATATGACAATTTTAACATTCAAATAAATATGTCATTCAAGAGGTCAATACTAGCGGCTCAGGTGCAACGACATAAACTCTAGGTGAGAAAAGAATAGGTTCCCGATTTCTAGAATATTTTCCCTGATTTCCCTGAAATTTTTCATTCCCTAAAAAGTTCCGAGTTTTTTGGTCCTGGACACCATTCACTAGTCACAGAATCTTATTTTGATGGTTTCAGATTATAATTCAGCAAAACACAACACACTTCGTCGTTGGTTTCTACGTCATATGTTAACGAAAAATTCTCCTTTCAAAAGGCATGATGGTCGCGTGCTTTGCGATTTATCGACTGATCCGTTATTTAAACATACAGAAAAGGATCGATAGACAGAATCAATTCTTTAAGGAAAAATTGATGATCGATCATTCACCCCCTCGCCACTAGCTCAACACTGTACTTTCTGCCAACTACATTTTGAAAGTCGGAACTTCACTTTCTGTCTCGTCGAAAATTGTCCGAACTCGAAAGCGAGAATCGACTTTGGAGTTTGCACGTAAGACGACACATTTTTTATTTTTCAAAAAAAAAACTTAGTAATTGTTGCTAATTGATTTTATTATTGCGAAATAAAAACTGCGCAGTGATGGAATCCATGGAGAATTTGCAGGTGTCTGAAATTTGGTGAATTTTATGTTTAAGATGAAAGTAAACTAAGCTATATAAGCACGAGGATATCCTTGGTTTCTAAATTAAACACCCATTTGAAGGAATATGAGGAAATAATCTTATCTGCTACAACACATGAGTTTAAATGGGAAATGCTGCCAGATGACGTTATAAGACGGCACATTTTCTCTTTTTTAAAATTGAATTTCCTACAATTTCCCATCTCGCGGCAAAAACTTTTCGTGCAAATTCTCCACTTGCGCAAGTGAGTAATGTTTTTTAAACTTTTGCGTCTACCAGATACCTCAGCTTAACTTTTGAAGGAATAATTCGCAAAATATTGCCGTGACGTGGTGATTGGCAACAGAGATCTCTCGGACGAGATTAGGCGAGTGAAAGCAATGGTCTGGCGTAAGTAACCAGTAACTGGATTAGCTAATATGAGAGATGCGGTGTCAGTCTTGGGACGCGAGGCTCACTCCTCATCGAAGTGGAGAGTTATTTCTGAGAAAAGAGATGCACAAAGCGTCGGAGCTCCTTAGCTAGAAAAAAGGGTAGGTACACCTATAAAACTAGATGTCGTCAATTTAGATCCACGTCAGATGGACTGTCATTCCTGGTAATGTGAGCTATACGCATCAGAATTTCGATCAGATTTCTCATCATATCTGTGATACATAGTTTTTCCGTGTTCGCTGGAAAAAAAAGTCGCTTGGAGAGTCTAGACTCCTAAAAAACATTGACAAGGAAAAAAACTCTTGATTAAATCGGACTTTTTGCTTGAATCAAAAGAAAATCTGCCTAAATTGGATTGAAACAAGAGTATTTTTTCTTGTCAATGTCATTAAGAGTATCTGGACTCTAGATTCAAGCAACTTTTTTCCCCCAGTGTTCAGTGTTATTCTGTGTTACTTTATGTTGCTTTTTATGTGTCCGGTCAACCCAAAGGTCTTGCTGCTCAACACATTATTTTGTGAGCTCCGGAAAGCATGGGGTCATATCAAGATGCGGCCTTACGTTAGAGCAGCGACGATATGACGTCACGCACTATACCGCGAAGGATGACAACAAACGCCACGCCGTGTTTTTCGATGGTTATACCTCCGTTAAGACTGGAGGTAGAAATTAGATGTTTAGGATGATCTCATGTTTTGCTAATCGATATCACGTACCACCAAAACACGATTAGATGTGCGAAACGCATTTCACCCATTCGATGTCGGCGTACTTCTGCCGTGCTTAGCAAGAGCGCCGTAAATCCATCAAGCTATTCCCTCGTTTTTTGGAACTTAACACTTTATAAAATAAAAACTGTTTTACTCATGCACCTCAAATTTTCAGTTCAGTTCTTCATAGTAGTGGCGAAAGAATTCTGTAAAAACATTGTTCCAAAGGTGCACAAGTTTTTCTGCTATGATACGTTGTTTCCAAAAAATGACGTTTTACGGCGTTTTTGCGTCGCACGGTAGACTTGAGGTGCGGGTGCACGCAACACTGCATCTTGGCTGGTGTCCAGCCAGGGCCCAGACACCCTAAGTACGAAAACACGCTTAAAATAAACGAACACTAAATGACACGTTTTACGAAAACAAATCGAAATAGTGTTTGACAGGACAAACAGGAGTAGTTAAGTGCGTCCTCGTGCCCCCTTGATGCTCATCTACGCGCACAGTGAACAAACGACCAGAATTCCCGAACTTCCGCACAGCGCTTATGCCCTTTTCCACATGTAGAAACGGGTTCAATAATAGTGAAGCACTATTTGTCGTCTTCCAAACGAAAAAACCATGCATTCGACTTTGCTAAAGTTCCACCCGTAAATGGACCACTAGACAAGGTACGAATTTCAGCATTCTGATACATGTTTCTCAATCAAAATTTCACGTAGAACACGATACGCACAACGAAAATTACCAAAATCAACTCCTGATGAAGTTATTTAATGATTCTTGATGCGTGAATTCAAACCACCCGCTCATGAAAACTCAATGCTCTACGTGATTCACATCGCGCGCTAAATGTTTATCATGACAGTCTCTGCGATGTAAAAATCTTCAACTTCAATCTTGACACTTTGGCTCAGCTATAGCAAATTACCAATAGTTTGAACAACACATGGTGGAAAATGAACATTGCTCGATTGAGAAGCTTGCTGAAACCGTTGTAGTGCGCGATTTGACTCACGTAGAGCTTTGAGTTTCTTGTGAGCGGGCAGTTCAAATTCCTCGTAATCAGTGCGAAATAAAAACGTTAATATCTTCGTTAGAAGTTGATTTCGGTAATTTTCGCAGTGTGAATCGTGTTCTACGTGAAATTCTGGTTAAGAAACATGTATCAGATTGCTTAAATTCGTACCTTGTCTAGTGGTCCATTAGAGTGGGTCTGTTGAAAACTTCAGCAAGAGCAAGAAAAAGAGTTATCTCTTATAGAAAATGGCTCAGAAATCACGACGAGGGTATCGGACTTCAGACTCTTCCGATGCGCTCATCGGGCATTTTGAGCTATCTCTAGAAGAAACCAGAGGATCTTTATAGGGGGAGTATGAACAACTCGATTTATGTAGCACTTAGGGCCCAAAAGAGCGACAATGTGTAAGACGAAAATCACTAAAAAAATGCCGCTGCCACACTATACATTTGGAAGATTACTCAACATGACCGATAGCGCATTAAAAACAAGCGTCTTTAGGGCTCAGGCTTTGAAACTAAGAAAGTGTAAGCGAAATCAAAGTTTTACGCATGCTTTTATAATTTTAGATCAGTGTAAATAGTTGGATTTGAAGATTGGTACCACTGGATGATTCGAGTTCATAGGTTGACTCCCCTAGAGTACCTGTATAGCGAGAGTATGGATAGATGTGAAACTCCGCAAAATCCATCAGGCCTTCACCGATACTTCTGCGAATAAAGTTAGGGCCCAGAAATGCAGCCAACCTATGAATTTCAATTATCCAGAGCGATTTACTGATACTATTGTTACGAACCGTCGCTTATTAAGCACGTGTTTGACTCAGTTTTTGCATTAATTTACTCAATTTTGTGGAAGAACGCTCATTTCTGTACATTCTTGGCCATCTTGGTTAGAATTGGAACCTGCAGACTGGCAGTGAAATTTTGTGCGTTAGAAGTTGGTTAGAAGGGTGGCTGCATTTTTGGGCCCTAAGCCCTTCATGAAGCGATATGTCCATACTCTCGCTATACAGGTACTCTAGACTCCCCTTTCGGGCCCCAAGAGCTACATGACCTGATCAAACCTAGCCTCCAAACTTTCGAGTTGTCCATACTCTCCCTATAAAGGGACTCTAGAAGAAACAACTCTTCTTTTAGTTCTAGCTAGAGTTTGGAAGAGGCCCATTTTTCAGTGAAACCGATGGAGATAGGCCGCGTGCGCACCCTTTCTCGGGTGCATCTTCTTTGAGGCGCAATTTTCTCTGGGAAAATCCACCGAGCGACGGTGGATGGAGCTCTGGTAATAGTGGCTGATGGCCACCATAATTTACCCGCGGCCAGTCCGGGGCCCGGCCACCAAATCGACCATAAAATCACCGCCAAAGCCTCCGTCCTACGGAACATCGTCGTATCAACATCCCAGAGTTGCCAAATTTTCCTTGATAAAACATGTATTCTTCACGACATTCATGCATATTTTAACCTGACATTTTAAGATATTTTAGATTCAATTGCGTACAATATTCCCTGACAGTTTTAGGAAATGTTATTTACAATTATCCTAGTAAATTCGGTGTTGATCCGAGGAAACTTGGCAACGTCTGAAAGCTCATACGACGTTGTTCCTTAGTACGTCAGAAAGAGCCACGATTAAGGCGGCGATTAAGTCGTTTCACGCGTGAGCTGGCGGGCGTGACGTTTCGAAAACGCCTGGCGCGAAGCCCACCGGCCGCATCGCTCACCGCTGCAACGTCCACTTATTTACACAAACACGTCACCGACGTCACCCGCCCCAAACTAAGAGCTTTTCGGGTTTTTCTTCTTCTTTTACGTTATTGTTTTATTTTTGGAAGTTTTGTTTTGCTCCTCTGGAAGTAACAATCACGCGCCTGACGGGTAGAGTCCAAAGACATAAAGACGGAGTGCTCGTATCTAAAAGCACGGGGAAAAAGTGAAGCCTGGTTTGACGCTGGGTGCTTGTGTGAGTGTGTAAATGAGCGCGGGAATCCATGGCGGCAAACGGAAATTTGATTTGAACTTGTCCTCTTGATTTTTCCACATTTCTTCTTTTAAACGTGTTTTAAATGCCTGAAACGATTATATTAAGAAAGTTGGGACTGCGTCCTAATATAATACACCTACTTTTGCTCGGTAATAGGCAGTAAATCTCAGATAAAGTTAGTTTTTCTTTTGCTCATGGTGGTTCTGCCGGTTCAAACAGGCCGTTACAGTCCTAGATGACCGTTACTCCCAAATGAAATTAATCGTCAACGACGGACTAAAACTAACCTAAAGTTAAAAAATATGAGTGGGTAAGTGAATTTGGGCAAAAATCAACCTAGAATACTTTGTTTCCGCAATTTTATAGAGTTCCCGCCCTACATTTGAATTTCAAACTTGTCCCGATTTCGCCGCCAATCCTCTAGCCAATAGTAGAGGTGATTGAAAAGAAGCTTCATTTTTTGCTTTTAGCGCTCCGTCTTTATGTCTTTGGTAGAGTCCCATTATATCTAGAGAGAGTTGAGACACCGCGGCTTATAGATGCCACAAATGGGAATAAAGATTACACAAATTGGACTTTTTTGTAATCTTTGATCAACCCGTTCCCGAATTCCTGTCTCCGTTCCCTCTCTCATTCCATTTGGACGTATTTCTATCAAACAGAACTATGTGCAGGTGAGAAATATGAGGTGTGCTCCAGAAAGCTGCATAAGAAACAATGTGGTCAAAGGGCGTGATTCTTTTAGAAGAATCGGAAAAGCGGGATTTTAAATTCTGCAAATAGAACTATGTGCCGACTGAATGCGGGTTATATCGACGGTGTAAGTCGGCGATCACGTAACTCGTTTGCGGTGTCTGAAAATCTCCGCCTCTATGTTATTTTTTAAAGGAAACAAATTGACATCATTCCTTGAAGTTTTTGCAGAATTTTCTTTGCACAGAGAAGAAAAATCACGGCAGTTTTAAAGAATTGTCGTCGAGTGGATTTACGTTTAAAAAATAAAATATCACAGGAAGTCTGCGACGTCGCAAACCGAGTTATGTGATTGTCGACTTACACCACCGATATGAGCCGCGGGCATGGGACGAGAGCGTTGTGGACAGGGCTCATGAGTTAATGACCACTACAACCGCGACGACGGACGTCACTGGCGCTTTATCATTCGGTATCATTCACTCTTACGGCCAGAGAACTGACCTCCACATACATCTGTTTGATAGAATTACGTCCAATTGGCTTTCCGGTTTGGTAAAAATTATTTTTACAGGTGACTGGGATTTCCTGAAAATACCCTTCTGCAGCTAGAGTACCTTTATAGGGAGAGTATGGACAGATCGCTTGATGGAGGGCTTAGGCCCAAAAGTGCAGCTACCCTTCTAACACCAACTTCTAACGCACAAAAATTCACTGCCAGTCTGTAGATTCCAATTCTAACGAAGATGGCTAAGAAAGTACATAAATGAGCGTTCTTTCCACAAAAATGAGTAAATTTGTGTAAAAACTAAGTCAAATACGTGCTTTATAAACGATGGTTCGTAACAATGGAGAATTTGCAAGGGTCTGAAATTTGATGAATTTCCTGTTTAAGTGGAATCCTCTGAGTGAACTGAACACGAAGATACCCTTGATTCATAATTGAGCGATTATTAGAGAATATGACAAAATAACCGATTCTGCTAAAATACATGTGTTTAATGGGAAATGCCGCCAGATGACGTCACAAGGCGGCGCATTTTCTCTACTTTTAAATCAATTTTTCTCCAATTTCCATGTCAGAAAAAAATTATGAAAAATATTGCGAACTCAGCTCATTAGGCACTTTCAGATGAAGCAATAAAAAAATTGCGTGCAAATTCTCCATTGTATTAATAAATCGCTCTGGATGATTGAAATTCATAGGTTGGCTGCATTCCTGGGCCCTAACTTTATTCGCGAAGGCATCGTGAGGGCCAGAATGGATTTTCGGAGTTTCCACATCTGTCCATACTCTCCCTATAAAGGTACTCTATCTGCAGCTACTTTATTTCTGTGGGATTTCAAGCGGACAAAGGGGCCTGCGCGTTCGGAACGTAGATGAGCGCGGCGGTGTGTGACAAAGCTGCGCGGCCTTGAACTCGGGTCCCGGAATGCGATTCAGATATCGCGGAGGCGACCACCCCACGACGACGTCCAAAGACGTCGACCCCGCGGGACGCGTGCCCGCGCTGACGTCGCCCCGTCGGAAAATCGCGTCCGCATCTCTCCACGCCGCCAGCGCACTCTCTCGGAGGCCACTCCCAAAAATCCACCCTTCCAAAACCAGTATCAGCATCTACATGTCCAATTGGATCACATTTTCCCACAAGGAACTCCAATTTCCAGCTCATTCGAAAATCAACCGTTTGCGTAGGAGAAGTAATGGTACATACGTTGTTTCTAGGCTGAACCAGAAATTGTAGTTCCTAATTATAAAATATAGTCCAATTAACATAAAGAAAATTCATGGCAGTGCACGAGTAATGGATACGTACGTGCAGGATCTGGAAATGGAACATTATCTTCCGCAAATTCAGACTGGGATTTCACTGAGTGGAGGCAGCAAATCTTCCCATTTTGTACAAGATTGACCCTGAATGTTATAAAAGTTAGGAGGATGTGGGGATTTGAAGTTCTAGGACAAGAATTCTTATGCCTTGTCAGCACTCACCGCTAAAGATCGAGTCCCGGTGACTACCTATACCGCCCAAAAACCCCGAGTGGTATAAATGCGAGGTAGTGTTTCTGACCAGGAGACACCTACGTAGTGTGTGAATTTGAAAAATTAAAACATTATGTTTTTATGATTTTTTTGATGCGGTGACTACTTTCTGAGATATCGGACACGATAGATTCAACGCTAAACTCATGTGAGTTGAAATCTCTAGTCACATGAGTTGAATCTCTAGTCATAGAACTTTGCGAAAACTGAATAGAAAAATTATGCTCATATGAGTTAAATCCTATTAAAATAAGCTGAAATTCTATTCATATGATTTTGATTTTCTACTCATTTGTACTCACCATTTTAGCAGGGATGCGCTTCCGCTCTTAAAAAGTATACTTAGTTATAGCAAGGTGGAGAAATGTGCTGGGTCCACATCATTTCGCGGGGAATGATACATACAGCTCGGGCCACTTCTTGTAGTGTTCTTTTTTCACTTAGTTATAGCTGTACCTCTGAAAGGTGATAGACCCACTCTACGCCCGAGCTCCTTATTTTCCCGTTTGAAATCGTAGGACGATGACTCACAAGGAGGAAACGGTGTGCCTCTTCCCGACATTATTAACTGCGCGTGCGAACACTCAAGAGCATGAATCGATCAAGGAATCGTCAGTGGGTCCATCAATCATCCAGCAAATCCGCCATGTCAGCTCGCATTCAACAATGCTAAAAAAGAACGCCGTATGAGCCTCCGGACTGTTGCCAAAATCCCTCCGATAAAACATGTAATTTTGAGAAAAGTTATGAATATCATTCCTCGAACGTTGCAGGATCTTGAGATTGAAGTGCGAGGAAAATTCTCTGAAAAATTTGTCGGGATTATTCAGAGGCTCCCCTGAAAATTCGAAGGGATTTGGCGACGTCGGATGGCTTATACTGCGTTTTTCCTTAGCACGGCGGAGTGCGAGTTTACAGGCGATTCCCACCTGGGCGACTGCGGTTAAGGATCATCTCACAGGATGTCACCTCAAGGGTCAACCACACGAATGACAGGCTCAACAGGTTGTCTCGTTCGCGCTTCTCCATCTAATGTTTGCTGAGTCTACGTCGAAGATGAACTCTCGATATGCTGTCGATGAAGAAGCATAATTCTATTGTGCTAAGGAAGAACGCCGAATGAACATTCGGGAGTTGCCAAATTTCCTCCGATAAAATGTTTATTTTGGAGGAAATTTGTGAATATTTTTCGTTGAAATTTTCAGACACTTTAGATCAAATGGACGTATTTATACGAAAGGAACTAAGCGCCAAATTTCCAAATTTCAGTTTTTAAACGGATCTGGATTCTCCATGTAATAGGCTGCTCTCACACGAAATATGCCCCCAAAATACTAATTTCATCCCCTGAATCAGCCCCTGAAAAATCGCAAAACAGGGAATCAGCGATTACGAATAAAATCAAAAGGAACTATATGTAATTCCCTTTGATTTAATGCGCTAACCCGGATTCCGAATTAAATCAAAAGGCGCTATCTCCACTTGAATCACTTGATTGACGCGCGCGCGCGAAGCTTGGTGGAAACTTGGTGAAATTTAGTACCGGGGGGTATTTTGGACGGGAAACTCGAATTTCGGGTCAAATTTTGAAAATTCAGAAATCCAAGATGGCGGACATGGCCTAAAATGCTATCTCGGCCCCTATCCCAGCCGATCTAGTGAAACTTGGTATCAGGGGGTACTTTCGCATGGGAAACTCGAATTTCGGGTCAAATTTTGAAATTCAGAAATCCAAGATGGCGACATGGCCTAAAATGCTATCTTGGCCCCTGTCCAGCTGATCTTGGTGAAACTTGGTATCAGGGGGTATTTTCGGACGGAAACTTGAATTTCGGGTCAAATTTTAAAATTTCATAATTCAAGATGGCGGATGTGGCCTAAAATGTTATCTCCTATTTAAACGCGCATCGCCAAAAAATCGCAGATGTCGTCCCCTAAGTGACGGTCACATATCGACGTGCGTTCCCTCTGGCTCGATCGATGTCAGTGTGCACTGACATGGACAAGGGGCTTTTAACGAGCGAACAAATTAACGAATCCATCGGAATCACTTAATTTTCATTAAAATCACTGTTAGGTACTTTATTGGAATCGGAACAGTATTTAGAAATTCATGAGTATTAAGAGCGCGCTGGAAGGATTACGTGGTCAAAAGCGTGACCGTCACCTAGGGGTTCGTCAGGCCCCATCTTGACTTCCTCGGAGACGCGAGTTTAAGTGGGAGCTCAGAATACGCAACTTCGAACTTGTTTTCCGTGGGTTAATAATGTTTCAAAAAATCGGAGAAAATTCAGCGAACTGTGCGTACTCAATCCTCCAAAAAAATGCAAAAATTAAAAATTACTGAATAACCGCATTGTTAAAATTTTAAACTCCGATATGGCGGATGTGGCCTTCAACAATAGCTCAATGCCTGAATCGTTTGTGTGAAGTTCGGTATTAGGGGCTCAAAATGACAACAGAAACTGTTTTATTTAGATACGAAAATTTTAACATAGGTAATCAGCACATGAAGGGAATTCACGATCCGACGCTGCTAGGTAAACCACGCACCTCGACGAGGCGGTGTATTGTGAACGTACACGGAGAAAAAAACTTCGTGCGTGGGACCCGAAGTTTAGGTCATATGGATCTGTGAAGTTTCGGATTGAGCATCTGAACACTTTCGGTCCAGCTGCTGAGGTTTTGATCACACATCTGAAACTTCAGTTCTTACATCTAAAGTACTTCGGTTTTCACATCCGAAAATTTCGGTTCTCACATCCGAAAAACTTCGGTTCTCACACCTGAAGACTTCAGACGTAAGAACTGAAGTTTCAGATGTGTGATCCGAACCTCGACAGCTAGACCTAAAGTGTTCAGATGCTCAATCCGAAAACTTCAGAGATCCATATGACCCAAACTTCGAGTCCCACGCACGAGTTTTTTTCTCCGTGTAGAGTGCCATATATTTAAAGTTTACAAACGTGGAAATTTCCACATCTCATCCACATTGGCAAGATGCAGCGGGAAAGCAGATTGAGGTTAGGTAGGTATATTTGGGCTCCCACAACCTCCGCCTTCACAACCCGCCCGTGCGCTTTACGCAGGTTCATTGGCGGCCATTCTAGACGTGTAGTGCGTTTGTTTAAGAAAATAGATATCATTTTAAGCCACATCCGCCATCTTGGATTTCTGATTTTCAAAATTTGACCCGAAATTCGAGTTCCCGTCCGAAAATACTCCCCGATGCCAAGTTTCACCAAGATCGGCTGGACAGGGGCCAAGATAGCATTTTAGGCCATGTCCGCCATCTTGGATTTCTGAATTTTCAAAATTTGACCCGAAATTCGAGTTTCCCGTCCGAAAATACCCCCTGATACCAAGTTTCACCAAGATCGGCTGGACAGGGGCCAAGATAGCATTTTAGGCCATGTCCGCCATCTTGGATTCTGAATTTCAAAATTTGACCCGAAATTCGAGTTTCCCATGCGAAAATACCCCCTGATACCAAGTTTCACCAAGATCGGCTGGATAGGGGCCGAGATAGCATTTAGGCCATGTCCGCCATCTTGGATTTCTGAATTTTCAAAATTTGACCCGAAATTCGAGTTTCCCGTCCAAAAATACCCCCTGATACTAAATTACACCAAGTTTCCACCAAGCTTCGCCGCGCGCGCGTCAATCAAGTGATTCAAGTGAGATAGCGCCTTTTGATTTAATTCGGAATCCGGTAGCGCATTAAATCAAATGGACCTACGTGCAAAAATCCCCTATATCTCGCTTAATATGCATTTTTTCCTAATTTTGGCAACGTACGTAATTAGAGGAACTCTTCAGCTTTCAAACAAGCTAAAGTAAACCAAATCGGTCCATTAGTACGGAAACGCCAATTGTTTTAGTCAAACTTGCTTTACTGAGAAGTTTGGAAATGGCGTTTAGCGCCTTTTCGCATAAATACGTCCAAATTACAATCATAATTATCTGAGAAATTGGCAGAAAATATTCAAAAATTTTACTGAAAATTAGTGATTTGCCAAAGGAAATTTGGCATCGCCTGAAGGCTTATACGGCGTTGTTCCTTAGCACGGCAGAATTGAAGCAATGTTTCCATGTGGAGTAGGCGAATTTCCGCGGTCGGATATGAAAAATAATATGAAATGAAAACAACTTAGAATGCGACTAAGGCCGAAAAAAAGAAGAAAAAAAAAGGAAAAAAAAATTGAACACCGGGACGTTTTGTGTGCGAAACCACGTATCTGCAGTATCATAATCGTAGCGCTGCAGACTACCTGTCATACTGCATTTTTCTTTGGAAAACTAGTGAGAGTAATTTCTACAAAACTTCCTTGATTTTTCTTCTCTAATGGCAGAATATTCTGTATAAATTTTATTCTGAGCTATTAAGTTAACTTGCTCTCTTTGAAATAATACAATAGGAGCGGAATTTTCAAACATTCCTATGAAGATACGGAGGGTTCGCCCTTGGCCATCGAAGAACATTGCTGGAAACAAAAAAGAAAAATTATACATGCAGAGAAAAAAAATCCGCAGCTATTATTGAAAGACTCTTCTCCGTCCTCAGATAAAAATTGTAAAAATCGGCAAAAGGACTCAAAAATTTCAGCTAAAAACCCATTAAAGCTGATATAACATGGAAAAACAGGACTTCAGAAGGTTATACGGATGCCATTGAGCCAACATTTGCTTAATTCCATCGATACCCCCCCGCATGATTTGGATTACATTTTGCAATGAGGAACCACTATTTCTGGCTCATTTTGGCGTATATTTTCAGCACATACGCCATCGGTTTCCCTATGCAGAAAGTTGATTTTATGGAAGAGCCAGAGATAGTGGCTCCTAATTGCAAAATGTAATCCATTTATGAGTCCTAAATTCAGGACCAAAATGACGAGCCCTGGTTGGCGTCCCAAGGTACAGGTTGTTATTTTGAAAACTGACCGTTTCAAAATATGCACATTGATCGATAGAATAATCGATTAATTTTGACTAGATTACCAATCGATTTTTCATGCGTGGCACCCGTTGATCCTCCGGGTCATTATTCTTCCATGCTATGGAAGAACGCCGTATGAACATTTGAGAGTTGCAAAAATGCCTTTGATAAAATGTTTATTTTTGAGGAAAGTTATGAATATTTTTCCTTGGAATTTTCAGGACCTTTAGGTGAAATTACGAACAAAATTATCTGAAAAATTGGAAGAAAAATATTCAAAAGTTTACCAGGGGATCCTTGTTTTATCAAAGGAAATTTGGCAACGCCTAGAGTCTCATACGGCGTTTTTCCTTAGCACGGCAGCATTATTCTCGTACGGAGAATGCACGGCGCGGCCGCGCGACGGCACGCTCACCTTCCAACTCTTATTGTCCAATAAACGAGGCTCAGAAACCTGAGGAAGACATGATAGATGAGCCGTGATGAGTCAAAATCAATCTCCCTTCCCGCGCAGATTAAAAATAACGCCCCGAAAAACGAGGCTCTGTTCTGCGACCGAGTCGTGACATTCGGATAAATTAATTTCTTTCTTTCATTTTGTTTCGTAGCGGGACCCTCTTCATGATTTTCCATTCAATTGAATCGTCTATTACTCTTATTCAATCCATTTCATAGGAGGTATATTAATTTTCCCCTTTTGGTACGGTGGCAAAATTTAAAATATGCCCCTTCTAATTTAATTCGATTATGTGCTGGCATGACACTCAGCATTGTGAGTGCTTTTAGGATTAATTCGCCTCTATTTGCTTTCGTTCGGTCGAAAGCTTAATCCTTAAAGCATGCGATTGTAGTCCATTGACGTGTGGTCGAACGGTGATTTCATCGTAAATGTCACGCCATTCGAAATACATGCACATCTCGCCTCTTAACCAATCGTGCAGCGATCATTTTAGCGCATTTTGAGTCTGCCTTCAATTGTTTTGTAGTCAACAGGAGCTCCCATATGGTTGAATAGTGGTATCATAATAAATTGACACAGTTACCCAATCGGAAATTTGACCTTGGCAGATCGGAATAATATTGTGGCAACCTTAGCGAGATTGTGAGCATAT